>NC_060888.1:14136768-14436768 GCF_014805685.1 Silurus meridionalis
GCTGAGAGGGAAACAGTAAAGCAAGAGGGCAAGAAGAAGGGATCAGAGGTTAAATTGACAGTCTTGTCCCTTTCTCCGTCTCAGCCTTCTAAAACTCCTATGCCAGCAGTATTACCTGCAGTCATGGATTGCCCTCAAATGTCACCTCCACCTCAGCAACACAACACCCACTCACTGACTCCGTTTCCTCCATCCTCGGTACATTCGGCACACCAAACAAATATAACTTGTTCCACCATGTCAACACTTCACCCAACTGCCTCCTGCCCTCCAGAGCCTTGTGTTCATGGAGATCCCTTTTTCCACCAGTCTCTTTCTATGCCACCAATTGTGGACTTTCAGTGCTATGAACCTCCTGTCAGTTACCCTGTTTATTATCCATCATCAAGCTCCAGCATTCATCAATATAATCCATATCTCACAGGCAAGGAGGAATCCTCGTATGCGGGAGACTCGGTGTGCTACTCTGGACTCAGCATGTGCCCAATGCCAGTTTAAGCTCCTCCTAATGCACTGATTTTCCTGTTTGTCTGAACTACTGAAGTAATAATGATGTTTTTTCAACTGACCTTTTGAAAATAATGTATATAAATGAAATTTTTAGATAATAAACCTAGCTTTAAATGCAAAAATGTCTGTCAGTTATTTTGACAGGAGTCATGGGACATTTGCTAGGTCTCCTCATCAATAAAGTTTAGAAGTATGTTTTCAATATTGTCATCAACCAGATTATTAAGCGTGTGTATTTGATGTTATAGACCTCAAATGAGAATTGTAATATCTAAATGATTTACATTTTGACAAATTGAGTGTCAAATATATAAACTCATCTAGCATGAGCATGGGGCAAAGAAGCCCCTGTCCCAATAGGCCTATAGCACTTCCACATTTATTTGTGTCCAATAATGACCTCTGTGAGCTAAATGGGGCCCAACGATTCGAAATGAAATAGTAATCAAATCAAGAGAGTATTGGGTTCAATCTGCCAAAATAGACACATTTTTTAATTCTTGTTCACACAAAAGAGGATATTAGTTTTTCACAGGAATTTTAAACAGTATGCTTTTTCGTATTATTTGTTCAGTGATTCGAATGCTAATAAATACATAAATTAAATTAAAGGGTTTTGCCCACCCCCATGGACAAACAGCCACTGCATTCTATTCAATTTATTAGATATGCATTTGGTTAGACATTTAGTTAGACAAAAGTTAGCAGAACATATAGTTACCATTTTCAAATGTTTCTTTTACTCATAAACAGTAGTATTTTAAATATAAATGCACAGCAACTGAGTAATGATCAAAGTCCATTACATGTCAATAAAGATATAAGCAGGAATGTGGAAAGTCTGATTTACAGTTGCTCCTACATGGAAATAAGCAACAATTTTTTCTTTAATTCTTTATTAAAGATTGAGGTAATATCAAGGAAAGGTGAGTAAATAACATAGCATGGCTAGTGTGCTGCATCTTATTCTGCTACATGGGTATGCCAGGAAGGTTATTCAAAAGGTCCTGACCTTCATTCCACCCTCCAGCGCTAAGCTTTGTATCTTGGGAAAGCAGCATTGTGTACAAGTGGATGTGGACAAAGGGATGACACCAGCTTTAACGACAGACCTCCCCATAGCAGTGTCTTTCTCGGCAGGAGCACCAGGACACCCACAGCGATCTGAGCAGAGGCCATGTGCTCCTCTGTGTGTGTCCAATACACAGAGAAAGAGTGAGGGATGAGGAGTTCATGAGCTTTGAGTTGTAACTGCCACACTGAGTTCCACATTGTGGTGGACATGGATATGACTGATGAGGAGATTGTGTTTGATTAACCCCTTAAATCCTCACTACACATCATCGGGTCCAGACTTACAACAGTTAAAACCTGAATAGTAACATGATTTATAAATGTGGTTATAAACCACCTTAAACATTTGTTTATTTTCATTAAATAGCATTTAGTATAGATTTGGGGTCTGAGTTGGAGCTGTTTAATAGATCAAAAAGCGTTTGTGTGTGGAAGGTTAGAGAGGGCCCAATAATGGCTACTTTAATGCATTTTCTTTATCTTAGACAATATGTAGACAATGCTTGTAGCAGTTGGTTTACAGCAGTAACGGATTCAAAATGTCTGCTTTGACTTGCCACATTGGAGACGTTTTGTTCCTCATGTCAAAAGAAGGGCATGTGACTGGGCAAAGTGTAGCTTCTGCAGCGTTGTCATGGCCACCAGAAGGGAAGACTGGGCTGGTGCAGTTTACACAGTGGCAGCTTTTTTTCATCGTCTGTCTGTTAATGTGCATCTCTGCTAGCGTCCCTCTGTCCCTTTTCTTCCATGCAAACATGCCTGTTCAAACAGCCATCGCTTAAACAGTCATTGCTTAAACAGCCATCGCTCAGCTCCATTATTCCCCCTCACTCGGCCTCCTCTCACTGCCCGAACTCCAACTCACCCTCCTCCCTTAAACTGTGCTTCCAATCTAAATATGAAAGCGTTTAAATTCTTTCTGCATTCAAACTATACATATAATACACTCTGGATACTTGTGTTATTTCAGAATTAATAAATGCAGTTTCTGAATGTTGTGTAAAGGCAGACGATCTGTCCTTTCCTCACAATTCTGCTTCTCTCTCTCTCTCTCTCTCTCTCTCTCTCTTTCACACACACACAATTCTTTTAATTTAATGTCCTCTATTGTGATCTATTCCCTTTTTTCTATTATTCTCCTTCATATCTCTTTCTCTTTCTGGCGCCCGAGCAGACCCACCTGTGTTTGCACAGTGACAGTACTGTGGTTCTTTCAGGGCAAGCTGATAAGCTCCCAGCAAATAACATAAAAGCCTGAGGGATTCCCTGCACCGGTTAGCCCTCTTTCATCTCTTTGTAATTCTCTGCGTTGTTCTCTATTAATCTTTCAGTCTGCTTGTCTGTGTTTGCTGTGTAAGTTGTAAAAATTGTTCATATCCTGAAAGCACAGAATTACTGCAGTTTCAGTCTAATTACAGGCAGATATACGAGAGAGGTTATATCTCTTAAGGCGTCTTTTTGTCATTCGTCATTGATGAGTTCACCAAAATCTCCAGTGAGTTTTGAACCTTAATCATAAAAATGGTCAAATTCATCAGCGGAATCCACTGGTTCATCTTTGTCTGGTGCATTTTCTTCTAAATCACTGTGCAAACCTGGTTAAAATAGATAATTTACAAACACTATAAACATAAAAGAAAACAACAAGCAAGCCTACATTATTACACTGAACACACTAATTGTGAATACTGTATGTTATATAAAAAGCTTATTATATTAATATAAACTGTAAAAATGACGTAATGTATTTAGTATTTCCTATTATAAGATTTCAATAAACCAAATTTGTTTATTAAACCTGTTCCCAGACATTTATACTAAATTCAAGCTTTTGTTTTACTCTAACAGATCTGTTTTTCACAGTTTAAGTATTCATTACAAAAAAATAAAAAATAAGCACAATGTTCTAACCATTGAATATGACATTTTAAAGAATATGAAAAGATTTAAAGGTTCAAATGAGTGACAAAGTCTAACAACGTTTGAATAACACACACTGTCTTTGCCACTAAAGCGGTTAAACTGAGTCGAAACCTCTTCTGAACTTTTTTCCATGTTTGGAATGTTTGAAAGCAACACATGCTTTACATAGTAGACCTGAAATACATACTGACTGATTAGTATGTTAGATCAAATAGGTTTGACTGACTGGTTTGCATTTAACGCTATTATTTCCTATAATAGTAGGTTTTCACTGGTTGTACATGTTTTTTTTTGACTGCACAGGTGCTTAATCAGTAATGAAACTCTAGACACTTTTTTGGGAACAATGCCATTGTAATTCAAGATATAAAGAAAAATTATTATTAGTGTATAACTAAAATATTGAGTTTTCAGTTTTGGTTCCCTTTTTAGCTGACTTAGTGTTGTCATTTATTGGACACCATCTGTTCTTTTAATAAGTTTTGTCACAGCACACTTTTGTCACAGTAGTACTTCCAAATACCCCTTGGAATACATAGCTCCATTGGAGAAACACTGAATTACACCAATCAACATGCACCATGGGTGTGGGGACACAGGTGGCAGCTGCAAACCCTTAAAATTGTTTGTTATCCCAACTCAGACATCATAATTAAATCATATATTAAGTAACCTTATTTACATAATTGTTTACTGTTATCATTACAATAGTGTTGTTGGTGTTTTGACCCTACAGATCAGGTAAAGAATTTGTAGAAAAATTCATTTATGATGAATCATAGTAATTATTAGAAAGGTGTTGGGTCACTATGAGACAAAAAAGAGCCTCTAAAGTGTGAGATTTCCAAATGTGAGAGATATTCCCTAAATTGGTGTTTTGTTGATATTGGTGGAGAATGATATTTAACATTAATATCTATATGTTCTCCAAATGTTCAAGGTTATGGTAGGTTATGGTAACTATAGGGGGTTATTGCATATGATTAACATTACTTCCATCATAATCAAATAATTCAGTCCTGTCATTAATTTGTGCCCTGTAGATGGTCATTGTTACACTCAGATCATAAATTACCCTGAAGTTTCTTTATATAACTCAATGAATTTGATGAGTATTACACAAAGACAGCATGACTTGGACATTTATTGTCACCTCGTGATGTGAGTATGTCTCCTGGTTCATCTGACCTGTATTAAAAAGAAAAAAATGCAATACAGTTAAAACAAACAAACGAAAAAACATTACAGTAATTGTTTTACATAAAGTACATGGAAAAATACTTACTGGTGTTGCAGAGAGTTGTACTGTGGTGCAAGAAGACCTTCAATATCGTCATCATCATCATCATCATCATCATCATCATCATGATTTTTAGTGTCTTCAGGGTGACATGCCAATGAGGCTGCTTTTTCTACCATTAAATCATCATCATCATCATCATCATCATCATCATCATCATTATCAACATCACCATCATCATCCTGATATTTAGTGTGTCCAGGATGACATGACCATGAAGATGCTTTGTCTATTATCACATCATCATCATCATCATCATCATCATCATCAACATCATCATCATCCCTTATATATCCATCTTTCTCAGTCAGGTCATCTTCAGTGTCATCTTTATACAGCTCTCTGAGGCTAAGAAATTATAAAATTAATCAGAAAACAATATAATTAGTAGAAGTCTGTATTGCCTGCATGATACAAATATTTTTTGGAATCTTGTACCCTACCTGTCCTGAATGTTTCTATCTGAACCCGATGCCAAAATGTTATTGTAATTTTCTTCTTGATCAGATTCAATATCATACCCCTTTCTTCTTCCTGATGTTTCTTTATTCTCATCTTCCTTTTCTCCATCTTCTTCCTGCTGTTCTTCCTCTCCTCCTCCTTCTTCTTCTTCTTCTTCTTCTTCAGTTTCTCCTACAGAGTCCTCCTCCTCAAGAACAGATTCCTTAACAGATGTGTTGCTGCATAAAGCTTCCTCCTCCTGTGCTTGTTCTTCATCTGAACTGTTCTGCTTTCTGTATCTTTCCTTAATGCCACCTTCAGCATCTTGTACTTCACACAGACTTGCTCTCTGCTCTTCATTCTCAGTTGAATATCTGTTTGCCTTTACATTCACTTGCTTTTCTTTATAATCATTATCGCTTCTTCATCCTCTTTTTCACCCTTATTCTCATATATCTGAAGCGCTTCTTTCTCTACTGTACAGCAAATGTTTGTGATTGTTCCCTCAATTCGTTGACTGTCATCTTTAATCTCTTTCACTAACTGTTTAGGGGAATCTACAGCAACTTTCGAAGTCTTATAGGCAGCATTTCTCCAAGTACTCTGCTTAATCTTCTTGTGCTTCTTATGGTCTAGAACAGACGGTCTGTCTGATGTTGAGGCAGACTCCTGCGAAACAGCATCTTTCCTTATGTTGTGTGTTTGTTTTATTTCTGTCCTATTCATTTTTTTCAACTGAACTTCAGTTAGAAGGCTTTTGACAGCATTAGAAGACAAATCACTGCTTTCACTGATGTCTCCATAGTAGTTTGACATATTCACTGTGGACAGAATTTAAAAACAATTAAATTAGATTTCACTGACCTCAATCATTACTATAGTGTTGTTACTGTAGGTCATTTGATGTAAATGGATACAGATGGATGACAGATATAGTGGAAAAACACTTCTTCTTAATAAGTCTTAATAAGGTCTAAGGTGTTGGGCCACCATATATACAAAACGGCTCTTATTTTATAAACCGAAGATTAATGCAGCACGCATTTCAGTTTGACAATTTTTATTAATAATGTTAATAAATAAGTAAAAAAGAAGCTGAATTTAAACCTTCAATGCAACACACAATTATTCATGACATTTACATTTACTCATTAGTAAAAAAATTAATAAACTCCACCAAAATATTTTTTTAATCACTAAACATTTGTTTTGCTGATGCACCTTAATTAAAATGTAATTTAAATTTAAATTAAGCACCAATACCCGTCAGGATGCACACATCCGCCATTTAAAACCACCTGTGTGAAAGCATAGCAAAAGTTCAGTTTGGCGTCGTAATTTAAAACACCATAACTTCTTTAAAACATTTATTTTTATGAGCCACCCTGTCAGCTGAAAATGTAAACATGCTTGTCTGTTTAAGCAACTGGCTCAGTGAAAAAAAAGTAATGGGAATTTGGTATTTAAAAATGTGAAAAGTATTAATTTAGGAACAGTTAACTCATGGCGATCATGCAATTATATATATAAATCGATTAATAGCCCTAATATATATATATATATATATATATATATATATATATATATATATATATATATATATATATATATATACTTAGGAAGCTTTTTCGCGGTTCTATACCTTACTGAAGTACACTGCCCGTCCAAATTAATGGCATCTTTTCAATAAGCTGCTGCAATGTCACAACATTTATTCCAGTCCAGAGTTGCAGTTATTTTTCACCAAGATCTTGTATTGATGATGGGAGTGTTGGACTGCTGTGCAAAGTTTTCTCCAGCACATCCCAAAGATTTTCAATGGGGTAAGATCTGGACTCTGTAGTGGCCAATCCATGTGTGAAAAATATTTCTCATTCTACCTGAACTACTGTTTTACAACTTGAGCCCAATGAATCCGGGCATTGTCATCTTGCAATATGCCTGTGCCATCAGAGAAGAAAAAAATCCATGGATGGAATAACCTGGTCATTCAATATATTTAGGTAGTCAACTGACCGCATTCTTTGTGCACATAACGTTGCTGAACCTCGACCCAACCAACTGCAGCAACCCCAGATCATAGCACTGCCCCCACAGGCTTGTACGGTAGGCACTAGGCATGATGAGTATATAATTTGATTTTACCAACTGTTTTAACGATCACCGATCACGATAATTCAAGATTTTTTTCCGACCACATTTCTTACGGGAAAATTATGGTTTCCCACTATCCTTCCAGTTTTGAATAATGCGTTGTACATTTCTTAACCAAATTTGAGTAGTTTCAGCAATCTCCTTAGATGGTTTCTATGGTTTGTGTAATTCTGTAATTTGTCTACCACTGTGTGTGTATGTATGTATGTGTGTATGTATGTGCATGTACATGCACATACATACACACATACATACATAAGAAAAGTAGTCCCAAAAGACTAGTGAGTAAAAACTATGGAATAAATCACCAGAGAAAAAGCTGGGGTCTAACAAAGATGAATTCAAAGCTTGGTGAACATTCTGGATGTTTTTGGTGTCCTTGGAGATTTTGTACCTCAGAAAATGGAAGTTGTAACTGAGTTAACCGTATAGAGGGAAAGGACAAATGGACAGAGTTTTGGATGTTTCCTTGCATATTTTGTTTGCTGTCTGAAGGGAATACCTCACCTGCAAGATTTAAATCAATTCAATGATTATAAGCTAAATAAATCTTTATGCTTAACATATACTATAAGGCCAAAGGTTTGTGAACACCAGACCATCACATCCTTATGAATGTGATTTATGAGCATCACATTCAATATGTAGTTTTCTGTTTACTGTTATAACAACCTCCAATTGTCTGGGAAAGGTTTGGATTTAAATTTTGGAACATGGCTATGGGAATTTGTGTTCCACTAATGTATTAAAGTCAAACACTGATATTGGGAGAACAGGCCTGGAGTGCAGTCAGCATTCTGCAAAGTGCCAAAGTCTGTGCAGGACATGTGAGTTGAAACGGTCTTATGTTAAATCTAGAATCTTAACAGACAAAAATAGAATGTTTCATTTATCCATCTATGTCTCTTTCTAAAAGTCTCGTGATCTGCCTTTTTTTTTACCTTTTGCCACATTGGTGCTACGGTCAGCCATGTGTTGAAGAGAATGAACATGTGGACAATAAGATGGGTCAGGAGAAATAGCTAAAGTAGTGTTGTTTATAATAGAGTGCTTGCTGCCTCTGCCTATCCTCTGGACCTACATAAAAAAAAATTAAAAATAAAACATTTTGAAAGATTTATCGTATACCTTTTAGCATATACAATACAGCATAAATCCATAGTAATTTTAACAATCAGATGCTTAATGATTGCAAATAAAATTGAAAACCGTTACTCCAAAAACTTCTTAAACATGTACAGTATATTGCATATTGGATCTAAACATGTAATAACCACTAAAAATACCTTTCCTTTTTCTGACAAACTCTTGTCTTGCAGCTTCTGCTGCCATTCAGAGTAATTCTGCTCCAGGAACCTGTAATAATCCATCTGTATGTATGTGAATAAATAACAACAAATATAACCTTGATAATTGGTTGCATTCAAAAAACTAGTTTCTGAAACACTGTATGTAAGAAAAACTGCAGTAGTAGATTTTCTAGATTACTGACCCTGATTGTGTTCATGGCTTCAGTACGAGCCACCAATTCACTCAGGGTGTTCTGTGCTCTCTGAAATTTCTGCAACAGTTTCCGGTTATAGTTTCGAGCCCTGCACTCCCTTTCACTGAGATCCTGCAACTGATACTGCAGAAAAGCAACCCTGCTACTGCACACACACATATAAAAGAAGAGATTTAAAAAAAAAAAAAAAAATGTTATCAGTCAAAGAAGAAACAGAATCAGGCTCGTGGGAAAAATTTTATCATGCTTTTGTTCCTTCACAAAAAGCTATTAAGGAGAAGGAAAGTAGAAACATAATGTCACAGTATGAATGTGGTTTGTTTGATGGATTTTATTTTGTTAAAACTTTGATTGATTTAATGATATCCTTGAATAAAGGCAACTGTAAAAGATGAGTCCATTGCAGTCTATTTAATATAAACAATGATAACTTTAAAAAAAAAACTGCGATTGGTTTGGATATTGACAATATGGGTCTTGTGTCGGTCAGATTAAAAGAAAAGAAAGCGATATTGCCCATCCTGAATGAAGAATTCCTGTGTGCCTGCTTCTTAAGCAACTGTCTAGATCAGGGGTGTCGAACTCAAATTTACAGTGGGCCAAAATTAAAAACTGGGACGAAATCGCAGGCCAAACTCAGTATTTATTGGAAGGTACTGCAATTGTGCATGTTTTCCGTCTCTCCAGATGTGTAATGTTGAACCTTTTCATATGGAAACAAACTTCAGTTTTGCTTAAACATTAAATCTGGAACAACCAAAGTTTAATATTATAAACACACGAGAAAATAAATTTGAAATAAAACACACATCAGTGGTATTAGTTTCTTATTACGTCTCTCTCTCTCTCTCTCTCTCTCTCTCTCTCTCTCTCGACTTTCTCATTCCTTTTTAATGTAAACCTTTTTTCACAGGGCAACAACACCACAACCAAAAATAATAATATTTTCTTCAATTAAAAAAAAATATTTCAACTATTAATAGTTCATGCCTTGGAGTAGAAAAGTGCATAAAGACAACATTCATCCAAGCTCAGTTTTTACACTCTGATTTACTCTGATTGGTTGACTGGGGTTTAGGCACTGAGCTGAGGAAATCCTCAGGATTGAGTGAAGGTGTTCATAAGTGAGACTCCTGAGTGGGGTTTTGTTCATCTTCATTAAAGAGAACAGTTTCTCACACAGATATGTGCTGCCGAACATAGAGAGGATTTGAGCCGCTTGGACACGGAGTTGGAGCAGTGTGTCGGGGAGGAAACATGGAAACTGTGCAGCACACACAGAGTCGTACTTTGATTTGAGCGTGTCTCTACACTGGAGTTCAATCAGCTCCATTTGGAGGTTGGTTGGTGCGCTTTCCAAGTCAACCACAAACAGATTACTGAGTAGATCAAATCTGCATTTCTGAGCTTCCAAGTCGGTAAATCGCCGGGTAAATTCAGCGGTCTCGACTGCCGCGCTAACGCACTAACAAAGCATTCTGGGATTTGTAGTATTAGCGGTGTATGCGCTATATACTGGCGGGCAGCTCTAATACACATTTGATATGATCTCTCGGGGCAAATATAATTACACCGCGGGCCAGATTTGGCCTGAGTCTGACACCCCTGGTCTAGATGAAGAAAGGCACATTAGAAGTTAAGATTCAAGTGAAATACTAAATGTGAACAGGACTTCAAGGCCTTGTTGCCTTACTAGTCAGCATTTTACTGAATGTCGCCCTCTTCTGAGACATTCAAAAGCATTGTATATTCTCATATAGACAAGCTCCTCTGCATTTACACTTATCTATAAATCGTTTTTGAAATCAGTGCGCTTTACTGCATTTATTTGACGAGTTGAGGCATTAGGATAACATATCTCTGTAGTTTACGTTATAGTTGGGGAGAAAAACTATTATGAGAAATAGACGAGGTGCTGTGATGAGAAATGAGCTCTTACCTCGTACTAGCACAGCACCTGTACTTATATCCTTTACTGCTGTCCATCACTGCGCATGAAAGATGTTATGGCGAAAACACTCACAACCTAAACAACTGCAATCAGATTAAAAGATTTAGGGATTGGGGATTTAGGGATCCTCCGTGAAATGGGAACAGAGCAATTGTGTCCGTTTTGAGACTGACAAATGTATAAACAAATACATATGCCTGTGTTTATTATTTTCGTCTATTCTCATAAATTATTGGGCTATTGTGATTTATTGTTTTATTGTGAACACGGGGGGGTGCATTGTGCTTGAATGTAAAAGTGTAAGTGTATCATAATCATAAAGAAATTAAATGAATGTAAAATCACCAGTTATACGGACATCAACAGAACACATTGTATTTTCTTCCTTTCTTTTTTGGTGAAGTAGGAACCAGTGTGTCCCAACCGTTTGCTCTTAAGGAACGCTTAAAATTGTAACACAAAAATGATGAGCCCCTGCCCCTTTTTTTTTAGGTAGTTAGCTAGCTAGCTCTTTAGCTACATTTCAGAGTTCAGAACTCATTTCCAAACACAACTATAAATACCGTAGAAGAAAATAAATCGATACGTTGGTATAAATAGTTTAAGTTTATGATACGTCGCTATCAACCTCCTGAGCCGATGTGAAACAGTGCAGCTGTTCTTCATGTGCCATAATTGTAGCTAACCAGCTAACTTACCACGCTTGCTAAACGTGAAAGGCAGCTTTACAAGGCTTTTTGGATTGTTTTTTGACAAGAATACACCCCTCTCGTGGTAAATGTTAATGTACATTCGACTACATTGTGACACCTGGCAGAGTTAAAAACTAGTTATGGTTTTGTATGAATTTAGTATCGAGACGCTAAATACATAATTAGTGGTGCTTCAGTAGAAGTGTAAGAGGAAACGCTGCTAAATGGTGAAGATGGTGAATTTCGGGAATAAAGTGTGGTGTGGGATGGAGAAAGGTTGTCGTCACCTTCCCATCATACTCAATACAGCTCTGGTGGTTTCCATCACGGCTGAAGTGAGCTATCTGGTGTTGATGGAGGCCCCCCTGGACCCAGCACTGAAAGCATCAGAGTGGTCTGCTCACTGGAAGACAATGCATCTGCTGGCCCAGTACTTCATGCTGGGGAACATAACATGGAACGCCTTTTTGTTCCTTAAAACCAGCCCAAGTATCCGTGGAGTGTTTCTTAATGGAGATATCGTGGGGCAGGGTTGGAGGTAATTGACCAAATTTCATTTGCAGAGTATTTGTTTCATATTTCCAGATCTCACTTAACCCTGGCACACCGCGTATGTGGATATTTTGAGTGCTATTAGGGCAGCCTTCTGTTTTTCTTCCACTAACAGGTACTGTTACACCTGTGAGACACACACTCCTCCAAGGTGCTCGCATTGTTATGACTGCAAAGTGTGTGTCCTGCGCCGGGATCACCACTGTGTCTTTTTCGGCCAGTGTGTGGGCTTCCGCAATTACCGCTTCTTCCTGAGCAGTCTGCTGTTCATGTGGGCTGGCCTGCTGTACGCTGTGGTGATGAACGCTGAGGTCTTTATTGTCATCTTAAAGGAAGGTGTTACTGTTCACAGCTTCATGCTGCTCATGGTGCCATGGATTATGCTGGTCACTGGTAAGTGCTAATTCTTGATGTGTAAAGATGGTTTGTCTCTGGTCTAGTCATCTGTTTTAGCCATTGGTCATTTTATGTATATGTCTTTTATTTCTTCTTTGCTCACAGGTCAGGTGACCGCTCAAGCCTTCACCTTTGCCTTTATTGCCGACGCATGTGTTGTGGGCTTCCTGCTGGTCTCCGCTTTCCTTTTTTTCCATGTGGGCTTGATGCTGAGAGGGCAGACGACGAGGGAATGGTATTCAGCCCGGCGGCCGTACAGTCTCGGAGTACTTGCCAACGTCCGTGAGTGTTTGGGAGAGCACTGGTACTTCTGCTGGCTATGTCCTCTTATTCCCTCCTCCCTTCCCGGCGACGGCATCAACTTCAAAGTCACTGGATCTCTTGAGCCCAAGCAGTGAAGGCTCGGCGCAGCTAAGTTGGCTGTAATTTTGAAAAGCTTTTGATTTCTTCTTCAAATCCTAGCAAGCTATGCTGTAGAGACAAGCAGTCTGATTGGTTGTGCACAGCTGTCCATGGTCAAATTAAGCCAGACCTGTTGGTAATGTAAAGCGATTGAACGTTAGTAGATTTGAAGCATTGATCGCACTAACTGTGCACTGAATGAATAATCTACCAGCTACTTTTAAACAATTACCAGCTCACCTTGCATCTTGGGTACCAGCAAGAAATCTTCATGTTATTTTTTTCCCAAGTTAGTTCGCCAAATCAATGTATATATAAATGTTTTTTTTGTTTTGTTTTGTTTTTGTTAAAATGATTTTGATGGAATACATATGTATTGTCCAAGAGTATAATGTGATGTGGATGTTGCAATGAATACATTTGTCTTATATCCCAGCACACGGTTATAATGCAAACCAACTGAATGCTATTGCAGTAAATGGATTTTGTCTTGTATGCACTATATATTTTATTTACTCGTGTATTTTTTTTATTATATTTTTTAATCAGTCATTGATGTGCCAAATAACATGCTGAAATCTGTATGCCAAGGTCTTAAGGAGTTAATAAACTGTGTGTATATATATATATATATATATATATATATATATATATATATATATATATATATATAGGTACATGTATATGTATGTATGTGTATATATGTGTATATATATTCTTCGAAGTTATGTTAGAGTTTATCCAAAGAAACAATAAAATATCATTTAACCATGTAAACACTGAGTATGATGTTTTAACATTGCAGCATAGTAATTTGTATTGTGGTGCAGAATATAATTCCCTGTACCTTACTGGAATGATGTTTGCATGTAGCATTTGTTTCTATTTGCTCTATTTGCATATGTTTAATATAAATATGGGGTCTAAAAATCATTAATCAACATCACATCCAAAAAGAAAAATGCATCCTGCAGTCTTAGTTAAACCTTTCAAAGGCTATCATGCATTTTGCAATTCCAATCTCTCTAACCTGGTAAATCAAACATCCTCTATTAGATTTGTTCATAGAGTTCTCCAATAATGGCTTGCTAGACTTGAATAAAAATGAAATATGAGTGGCTTTCATCCTCCATGAAGTTGCGCTATAATGTTCTATTTGGGAAACACCCTCAGTGATGAAGGAGTTAGCAAGGAGGATTGCACTTAGATTCTGCAGTAGGAATGGCTACAGTGGTGAACGTGTTTTCTGATTTATTTGTTTGCATGTGTGTCACACTTTAACGTTTCAGATCATCAAACTAATTCAAATATTAGTAAAAGATAACACAAGTGAACACAACATGCAGTTTTTAAATGAAGGTTTTTATTATTGAGGGAAAACAAAAACCAAAACTACATGGCCCTGTGTGAAAAAGTGTTTGTCCCCTAAAACTATTAACTCTTTGGGCCACACTTAGCGGCAACAACTGCAGTCAAGCGTTTGCGGTAACTTGCAATGAGTCTGTTACAGTGCTGTGGAGGAATTTCGGTCCACTCATCTATGCAGAATTGTTGTAATTCAGCCACATTGGAGGGTTTTCGAACCTTAAGTTCATGCCACAGCATCTCAAAAGGATTCAGGTCAGGACTTTTGTTTTTCTTCAGCTATTCAGATATGGACTTGCTGTTGTGTTTTGGATCATTGTCCTGCTGCAGAACTAAAGTTTGCTTTAGCTTGAGGTCATGAACAGATGGCCGGACATTCTCCTTCACGATTTTTTGGTAAACAGCAGAATTCATGGTTCCATTTATCACAGCAAGGTTTTCAGGTCCTGAAGCAGCAAAACAGCCCCAGACCATCACACTACCACCACCATATTTTACTGTAGGTATGATGTTCTTTTTCTAAAATGCGGTGTTACTTTTTTACGCCAGACGTAATGGGGCACACCTTCCAAAACGTTAAACTTTTGTCTCGTCAGTTCACAGAGTATTTTCCCAAAAGAATTGGGATGAGCCTTTATGTTCTTTTTTGCTCAGCAGCGGTTTTTCGTTTTGGAACACTGCCATGCAGACCATTTTTGCCCAGTTTCTTTCTTATGGTGGAGTCATGAACACTGACCTTGACTGAGGCAAGTGAGGCCTGCAGTTCTTTGCTTTTGTGACCTCTTGGATGAGTCATCGTTGTGCTCTTGGGTAATTTTGGTCGGCCACCAGTTCTTATAGTGTTTATCAAGTATGTAAATGTGTCGTGATAAATCACAAAAAAAAAACTGAGTTAAAGACCAAGTACATAAGATTTCTAAACAAAAAAAAGTTTTTACTTTCCTGTTTAATAATGGAGCATCTTACCATTTTTCTCTTATGGCTGTTTCATTTAGCCTAATGAACTAATGAATTCTGATTTGTTCATGCTCAAGCGGTGGTACAGAGGTGAGAAGTACGAAGAACAAATAAAGGTTTTTATTATTGAGGGAAAACAATCCTATTGAGATGCTGTGGCATGAAAAGGCGGTTCATGCTTGAAAACCCTCCAATGTGGCTGAATTATTGCTCATTGCAAGTCTGTTACAGTGCTGTGGAGGATTTTTGGTCCACTCATCTATGCAGAATTGTTGTAATCCAGCCACATTGAAGTGTTTTCGCTTGAGCGAAGGATTTGTGTACCACCCCTGCGTTGGTACTATTTTTCCTTAGTGATACACTTTCTATTTGAACCTGGAGTATAGGCCTGTATTAGATGATGCTTGTTTCTATGTTCTTGCTGTGGCTATTGCTTGCTGTGTTTTTCCTCAGTGATCCTCCATGAGGGCGCACTAGTGGTGCTTTGCTTGGGAAACACCCTCAGCGACGAAGTGTGTAAGGGAACACGGAGGGGGGGCACGGATGCTTAAGCAGGCGATGAACAATGCATATGGTCTGAGACAGGGGATTTTCCTCAAATTATCTCTGCACCGTTGTCCTCTCATGAATGCAGCTGCGTCTGGCTCGTGTGGAGTGGAAACGTGCTTTTCTGTCGAGGGAGTGTGAGGATGCTGTGTGGAGCTGTGTGGAGACCCAAACCGAAACGACATATCTAGCAAATTTTGAGGAGAATCGCGAGTTCGTGCATGCAGGCAAGAATAAAACAAACGAGCCCTTTTCTCTGTCTCTGTCTAGAGCATCGCCATGTTTTGTGACTTTTAAAGGTTGAGCAGAGGCGTGATGAAGGCGGTGTGGAAGAGCAGGTTCCGCACGCGACTGTGTGTATGCGCTGGACTCATCGCCCTCAGCTGGCTTCTCCGCGTAACAGGTGCGTGCTGTCCTTTTTCAGAAAATGTGCATTTCATGTTTGTTTGTTTTTTTTTGTGCATGAAAAAAGCAATAAATATATCAGATGTACTAGATTAAATTGATTAATTCAGTTGCGTGCAATCTAATGTGGTGCACCTTTATGTAACAATTACAACTACAACGTTAAAGGTGCAGTCAGTGATTTCTAAACCTGAGCAGTATATTAATTCTGGGGTCTTCTGTCACAGATGTCAATAAAATAAAGATAAATAATAATGCTGTATCTGGGAACCCCAGACTCTGTATATATGTATATGTATATGTATGTGTATATATATATATATATATATATATATATATATATATATATATATATATATATATATATATAATATACACACACTATATTCAAAAAAGTATTGGGTCACCTGACCTGTCGTGCTATATGTGGTTCTTTTCCAAAACTGGAGGCACTCGATTGTATAGGACGTCTTTATAAAATTTTGCATTCATTTGAACTTGGAAACCCAAACCTGTTCCTGTATGGCAATGCCCCCTGTGCACAAAGTGGGCTCCTTGAAGATATGGTTTATGTGCTTTGGAGATGAAGATCTTGAGTGGCCTGCTATAGAGCTCTGATCTTATTTTTACTGAACACCTTTGGGATGAATTGGAACATTGACTGCACCCCAGGCCTCAACACTTACATCAGTATCTACCTTTCGTAATACCTTTGTGGCTGATTAATACACATATCCATAAGCACACTCCAAAATCTAGTGGAACAGCTTCCCAGAAGAGTGGAGGAAATTATAAGAGCAAATTGGGACTAAATGTGGAATGCAATGTTTAAAAATCCCAATACTTTTGGCAATACAGTGTATGTTATTTATATATATATATATATTCAAGACCAGTATCAATACTGATACCAATACTTATTCGAAAAGCTTTCCTGAAAGCTATGATCATTTATATTAAATGGTCTGCAATGGGCTTGTCCTTTATTTGCATTGGTAAATCAATGATTGAACATCATAGTCAAACAAACTTTTAACAAAATATAAGATAGAATCGATATATTAGAATTGATACTTTGCATACTATACCAACACAATTTTATCAATACTTGAGGCTATTGCTACATAGCAGAAAGGAGCTAGTGTAAAGTTCTGCAGTGGCCTGTGTGTACACACCTTCACCTAAAAAGGCAATACATTAAGCTTTAATAGTTTTATTTGATAGTTAATAGCTAATCATTGGTTGGAAAAGTAGCAAGAATTTAACATACAGTAGTAAAAATGAATTAAAAATTAAAAGTATAGATCTCTTTGTCAGCCCTGGTTTCATTTATGAGCCTTTTTTCAGGCCCATAATACACATCTCGTGAGACAAGCTAGTTTTCTAGACAAGCTAGTTTATTTGTTGTTGTTGAAACTTACCTTGTGTACAATAGAATATAAGTGAATTTCCCTGTTTCCAGATTTCTAGCTTAGATCATTTCACAAAGTTACCCACATCCTGTTTAATGGTTTTACAGTCAGATTTGTTGGCCCTATTTTATTAGCAAACTGTTTTTATTAGCAAACTGTTTATTAGCAAACATTTTACTGGAGTAAAATGATGCCACAGGGTCCGTAGAAACTGTCTGCTTTGAACATTTATGGATGGCTTTTAAAAAGTTATGACTATGAACATTGTTTCCAAATTAGGCCCAAATTAATTTTTTTATTTTTTTTAGGATGATCTGTAGACTCTCTCCAATCAGTGAACAAAATCTTCTTACATCTTTTGACATTTTTTAAAAAATATTTCCTGCCATCCCAAAATTCCATAAGCAAATGTGAATTTTGTGATATTTCTAAGAAATCTCCTCCCTGACCTTACCATCACACTGATATGACTCTCCAGATAAATTTTCTTGGTCACAATTTTCTGTCACATTGGTTTTTGTTCCATGACAGTTGGTTCACTTTGGTGTAACATTTCAGCTTGTCATTTTAGTCATTTAGTAATTTTGTAGCTCTTTGTAATTGCATATTTAAAAACACAAGGAGTGTCATCTCATCACTGAAGCTTAGTCAGTCCTGTGTCTGTATTATGTGCTGATGTTTGAGCTTATTTCTAATATAAGAGTAATAATATTTATAATTATAAAATGTAATTTAATAGATGTGGTTTTACAGATCCCCCTGATAAAGATTTAGATCTGATTTGGTCTAAGCGAAAACTGACTCAGCAGAATGGAGAATTGAACCAAACATCCAGTCAACCACGAACTGGTGAGTATCAGACAGTTTCATTTCCATTTCCATTTACTCATTTCCCAGATTTATGAGGAAATTCCAGCACAGAGCTGTTAGAAAGGTGAGTGCCACAAACTGGTCATAAAAGAGGCAGGAATAAATGCTAGTATTTCTTTTAGGTAAAGCAGATAATTTAACAATATACACACATTGTCTGTCTGTCTGTCTGTCTCTCTCTCTCTCTCTCTTATTGTCTTTCTTTTCTCACCCTCCCTTCCTGTCTCTCTCTATTGCACTTTATCTATGTATCTCTCTCTCTCTCTCTCTCTCTCTCTCTCTCTCTCTCTCTCTCTTATTGTCTTTCTTTTCTCACCCTCCTTCCTGTCTCTCTCTATTGCACTTTATCTATGTATCTCTCTCTCTCTCTCTCTCTCTCTCTCTCTCCCCTCTCTGCCTGCATGACCCTCTTTCTCTCTCCACCCTCTCTCTCATTTATTCCTTCTTTCTTGCTTTAATAGCACTGCTTTACTTTTCCATTGTTTTGCTACTCCATCTTTTTCTCTCTCATCATTTACAGACAGCTGCCTCCTTCCGAGCCAAGCCCCCTTTGAGGCTTGACGTTGCTAAGCAGCCGAATCTGTAATTTCGAACAGAGGAAGGTCTGTTTTAAGCAGTCAAAGCATGTTGCTTTAGAGAAACACGTCACATGGCCTTTTTTCCACCGATCAGCCCTCTAATCACTCACCTACAGCAATGTGTCTCTGTCTCTCTGCCTTGGCTCTCTGTGAAGCCAGCTGTCTTTGATAATTCAATCTGCTTCCAGCAGTGTGTGAACTCGATTCTTCGTTCTGTCTGCTTTGTAAAATCCCTGTGAACATGAGTTAAAATTTAACAATCATCACAACATTATCTAATTACAATATCGAACATATCGAATTGAAGGGTAGTGTCGATTGGGGTGGGGGGTTGGGGATAAATCCACTTTTATGTAATTAAACAGAAGAGCATCAAACCAGGAATAAATACCTTTTGTGATATTATACTTGGCCCTGAGTGTGATGATCCCTAAAAAAAAAGGCCAGAACGGAACAAAGAATTTAAACAAGCAACAGAAATGCATCGCATGTTTACACTCTGTCAAGTCAAACTGTGAAGTTGAACATTTTAGTCCATGTTTTTATAAAGTGAGAAAACTGTTGTAATCTGCTGATGATTTCCAACACTGTCTCAGTTCAAACACTTTTAAGGAGATTTGTGGTATTTATTTTGCTTTTACTTTCACTTGACATACAGCAATTTGTTTCTGTTAACGTTCCTTGATGTAGCATTTTCCTCAATAGTTATATTTCAGCATCAGGGTACGCCCAGATGTTTTTTTGGACCTCTGAAGAAAAGTAATGTCATCAAGACAATGATAATATTTCAGACAAGAAACCTCAAACCATCAGAAATTCAATCCCAGCTATGTACAGTACTAATGGATAATCGACATGGAAGCTTGATTTTTGTACAGTATATGGAATTAGTTTTCCACATGCATGATCACATTCAGTTTCTAAAATGTTTTATACTGTTAGCAGTTGTTAGTTGGTAAACTACCCATTTAACAACATGTTCAGCAGAAGTGTTCTTGTGCAGCAGTTTCTACAAGGAACAAATCTATATATGGAGACTGAAATATTTTTGAGTGCGCTAATGTAAGCAAGTCTGCTGCCTTGGGCCCTGACCACTGTATCTAACCAGCTACAGATTATATGAGATTTCTGTTTTCTGTACAAAAAAATCTCATATTAGCACAGAGTTAAATGTGCAGTCAGAAGAAGAGCATTGCTCTTATCTTACTAAAGATTAAACAGATAGTACAATGACCCCAGCTTTCTTTTGACCAGCCACTGGCTGAGGAATATCTACTAATTTCTGTATTTTGTAGTATAACTTTTAATGAGTCCAACAGAGGAGTTGAATAGGCTTTTAGTCCTTTCATGCTTAAATTATTATTAAATACACTATCTGGACAAAAGTTTGAGGACACCTGACTATAAGATTTGTATATGATTTTTGATCATCACATTTCAAATTTAGTCCCCATTTTCTGTTATAATAACCTCCACTCTTCTGGAAAGATGTTCCACCAGATTGTGAAGTGTGCTTGTAGAGACTTGTGCTCATTCAGTTTCAAGGGCATTAGTGACATGCCTGGGAGTTTTAGTCAGTGTTTCAATTAATCCCCAGGGTGTTTTAATAGGGTTGAAGTCAGAGCTCTATAGCAGGCTACTGAAAATCTTCCACTCCATCCTATGTAAACCATATCTTCATGCTTCTAGCTTTGTACACAGGGGCATTGTCATGCTGGAACATGTTTGGGTCTGATAGTTCAGATGAAAGGAAAATTTTGTGTTACGCTACCTTCCAACATTGTGGCAACAGTTTGAGGAAGAACCACATATGCCTGGAAAAGTTAGGTGTCCCAATACTTTTGTCCATATATTGTACATGTATCACATTTGTATTTTTTGTACTTATTTTTATTGGTTAAATTTCAAATTCAATTAAATTCGACTTGCTAAGATATAATTTTTTTGCAGTGTTAGAAAGACAGTAAAAATGATAATGACGCAATTTATTGTATATTAAAAATTTATTAGCGTAAAAATATGCTTATTAAATGTATGCATTTCTTTTTAAATGGAAGCACTTAAGCTCTCTCACACGGTCAAAGAAACGCTGTGGAGGTTTTCAGCTGCTTTTATGTCAATAATTTTAACTGCTCACTCTATCTCAAACCTTTTACTAATGGACTGTGTATTTCTTTGTGTGCACACACACACACACACACACACACACACACACACACACACACACACACAGCGATCAATGAATTTCCCGAAGATGCTTTCACTAAGGAGGAGAGAAGGCATGGGGCACTGCTGCTGCATACCCTCTGTGTAAGTTTTTGCAGGAACTACAAGTTAGTGTACTCAAAGATTTTTACGATCTGCTGTGTATAGAAATGAAAGCAAAACAGTGTGTATAAAATGCAATGGAGAACAGAGTTTTAAGTGTTTAATTTCAACATCAATGCAAAACACGTCATTTTTTTTTTAATATTATGCATACATACAAATACACACAAATATGGTATTATATATAAATATACTTTTTCTACATAACTAATATGTTTTGCTGATTTTCCCGGTCTCTCGCGGTTAGAACGATAGACCAACAACCTTATTTATTTAATTTTTTAAATAGTTTTTATGGAGATTTATGTTTAAATAATGACATTTTAATAAAAATATAATTATTAATGATAAAATAAAGTAAATTAATGGGGGATTATTGTTTGTGTGTGTGTATGTATATATATATATATATATATATATATATATATATATATATATATATATATATATATATATATATATATATACAGTGCATTCAGAAAGTCTTCCTTCACTTTTTTTAATTTGTTGCAGCCTGATTTTACAATTGTAAATCTTTTTATTTACTCAGTACCCACATGTCTGTAATACTAAAAATCCTGAAATATTACATGCACATACATAAGTATTCAGACCGCTTGCAACAAACACTTAAAAATGAGTTCAGGTGCCTCCCATTTCTCTTGATTATTGCTGAACTGTTTTTACAACTTGATTAGAGTCTGTGGAAAGTTTATTAATTAGACATGATTTAGAAAGCACACACCTCTCTCTCTCTATCAGTGGTGGACAAAATACAAAAACCATGAACTTCATTTAAAGTAAAGTTACACTAGGTAAAATATACTAAAAGTAAAATTGCTAACTTTAAACTTTCACTTGAGTAAAAGTACAAAGGTATTTGCCTTCAAATGTACGTAAGTATCCAAAATACTATAATTTGTTATGGCTGTAATGTTCCTATTATCATTTTTCTCACAAGCCTCTTTGCTTAATCAGCTTAGTTTATGTAAAAAGACTCTTTATGTTATGTTACTCTTATCACACTAATCTATTAATAGAATGATATTAGTCAGTCAAATACTGATTGATATCTATTAAAATTATCATGAGCCCAAAACCCTATTTTTAAAAAGGGTCACAAGTGCTGTGACAAGTTCGAGTCAGGAGATTCTTCCATCATGTATTACTCTTAAAATATTCTGCTTTCTGTTGAACTGATGCTGAACTGTATGTTGGTGCTAAGTAGACACCATCAAGTGGCAATCAAAACAAGTTTAAAACAGAGCGCTCGCTCTACCCTGATTGGTGACTTGACCAGTTAACTTTTTATCCACTCATAAATAAAAAGGAATGACTAATTTAGCAAAATATAGTTGAGAAAAAAAGGACAGTTTTTGAGCTGTAGTGAAGTTAAAGTAAAAGTCTCGCTAAATGGAAATGCTAAAGTAAAGTACACATACACAAAAAAGCTATTTATGTACAGTAACAAATTGCATTTACTTCCTTACTGTCCACGACTGCTGCCAACATTCTTCTTTAGTGTTTTTTCTTTATTTTTTTGTACATTAATGCTGAAGACATCTAAACTATGAAAGAAAATGTAAGGGATTACGTAGAAAATAAAAACATGTTAAATAATCCATTCTTTTTTTGATTCTTCAACATAGCCAACTTTTCTTTTGATGACATCTTTGTGCACTCTTGAAATTCTCATAGTCATCCTCATAAAGTTGTCACCTGGAATGTTTTCCAAGATTCTTGAGGAGTTCCCAGAAATGTTAAGCACTTGTTGGTGGCTTTTCCTTCACTCTTTGGTCCAACTAATCCCAAACCATCTAATGCAGCACAACATTAATCTCCTTCTCAAACAAATAATTCTTAAATAACCTAGATGAATTATGGGATGGCAAAAACCATCCATGCTGGTTAACTCAAATTTAAGTCAATTTTAAGCAAATTACTAATGTCACCATCAAAGCACCCCCACACCACCCCACATTCTCCATGCATCATAGTGGGAACCATACATTCAGGAACTGTCTGTCCATCCTCTGTTCATTTAAAAAAAAGACATGCTAGTTACATTCAGTAATTTATCATTTTGAAATGATCAGACCAGAAGGCAGTTTTCCACTTATCTAATGCCCATTTCTTGGGCCAAGGTAGGCTCTTCTACACTGAGAATCATTAGAATGTATTGAAGAAATCTTTACACAGCAGTCTATATATAGCTTTAGGAAGCTTGGTAGTCACTGCAAAGCCTAGTTTAGTTTTTAAATATTCTTTTTTTTTACATATGTTTTATCTGCAGGCTGTTTACATGTTCTACGCCCTGGCTATTGTCTGTGACGTATATTTTGTTCCATCTCTGGAAAAGATATGTAAGGTCAGTTCTGTTGTGTCATAATTTCTGCTCTCTGGCATTATCTATGTAAAAACACATACCCTTTTTTGTACAGTAGATCTTTAGCACCTTTTGATTTGCAGAACCTTCATCTGAGTGAGGATGTTGCTGGGGCCACCTTCATGGCTGCAGGAAGTTCTGCTCCAGAGCTCTTTACCTCTCTGATTGGTCAGTTTCCTTGAACTTTTAACAGATTAGTGATAGTTGATACAATATTAATAATATTATTAATATTAATATTAATATTAATAATAATATTGATATTAATATTATTATTATTATTATTATTATTTTTTTATGATTTCCCTCTAATCAATTGCATATAACACTGTCTCAGGTGTATTCATCACTAAAGGAGATGTGGGAGTTGGCACTATAGTGGGTTCAGCTGTGTTTAATATCCTAGTAATCATTGGAGTTTGCGGAATTTTTGCTGGACAGGTAGAGGATTTGTTTTCCAAGAAAATTCTTTACATAAAAGAAAAATATATACATATCTGGTGAGATCTCGGTTCCTTTTTTCACATAGACGATCCTTCTCACTTGGTGGCCTCTCTTCCGGGACTCCGTGTACTACATCATCTCGGTCTTGGCTTTAATTCTGGTGAGACATCCTAGAACTACATGTTGTATAATATAAAGCTATTGTTCATATTCCTCTCTTTTTCTAAACTTGATTTATTGTTGCCTTGCAGATCATTTATGATGAGAAAGTTCTCTGGTAGGCTCCAGTGCTTTTTCACTTTATTTGAAATGGTAAAGAAATGTTTAAACAGAATCTCAGACTTTTGTTTGGTTGGCACAGGTGGGAGACTATTATTCTCATATCAATGTATGGAATTTACATCCTTATCATGAAGTACGTAATGATTAGTTATTGAAAGTAAATGCTTTACGTAAAGTTTTAATGATAGAAATGATGACTCATTATGTGCATGTGTGTGTATTGGCTATGTTTCAGATTTAATGGTCAAATCTGGGGCTGGGTGGAAATGAGGTGTGGTATACCTGGACAGCCATGCTTGGTCAGCAGCCTACGACAAGATGTAGCAGCAGAAGAAGCTAGCACACACTGTGACACTTCTGCGATTCTGATGAAGAAAGGTATGTGTGTGTGTATGAGTGTGTGTGTATGAGTGTGTGTGTTGCTTGTACTCCTTTATTAAATAAACTAAAGTGTGTTATACATACAAAGTACTGTAATAGTAGATAAAGAAAGCTGTTTATTGTTCCACTAATGATTAGAAACACTTTAAACACTTTGCACTCTTCAGGTCAGTGTGCAAGTGAACAGGACTCAGCCGTAGTGATGGTGGATGAGCTGATGAGTCTGCATCCTCACCAGTTCACCTTATCAGAGGCAAGCCCCCCACCACCAATTTTCTCCCTGCATGCACCTCAGCATGGCTGGATACATGTTTATCGTGAGGTAATGCCCATCCACTCATCCTGCACCTCAGCATGGCTGGATACATGCTTATCGCTGAGGTAATGCCCATCCACTCATCCTGCACGCTAGCTGACTGGCAGACACAGGACTTTTGCAGTGTGCACATATTAATGCTGCTAACACTATTGGGTAAGAAAGTGGTTTTATTACTTAGCTACATTACTTAATTTAGATGTTTTTAATTTATTTACATTTATTTCTTTATTTCCTATCCTTTTTTTTGTCAAGATAAAAGCTAGAGTTTGTATATATTGAATTTTTTTTTTACCAAAATAACTAGCATAAATCTTTAACATTCTTTGGTAATTATTGTCTAGCATTTTCATACTTTCATACTTATTGGAACAATAAACAAACAAAATAATTGCATGGACCTCCACTACTTGATGCAATTATCTACAACCTTCTCTGTTTTTCTTTTATTCCATATGTACTTGTTGAATAGTAAGAAATGTTGAATAGTGAGAAACCCAATACTGATTACCGTGTGCATCGTGAGGGCTTAGTTTTATTGTCTATATAAAGACAAGTGACAGATTAAGGGAAAAATCTAGATACATCAATTTAGTAAGGTGTTGGGACACAATAAACTTACAAATAATGAATTTTAATTAACATACAAATAATCTAACATTTGTATGACACAGACCCACATTTGTTCATTTATTCTTGGTTTCTGAAATCTGTGTTCATACCTATGCAACTTTGATGACCAACGGTTAATATGTGTAAAAAAAAGTGTTGCCTTGGAGAGGAGGACAAGGTTTCTCAGAGGAAAATGTATAAAAAAATAATAATAATTAAAAAAAGGTGGAAAAAGTTGATGTACAAACATCACTATCCATCCATGGACCATCCTTCTCACCCCTTAAATGACAAATCGAAGGAAAAATTAAGATAAATCATGTTAGGTGTTGGGACTTTTTGTATAAAAGTGTAAGGTTAATGCATTAATGAATACAGTAAGTGTATACATTATCTGTAGAAACTATTGTAGATATATTGACATATCTGCCCTGAAATATGTTGATGTATGTATCTATATTCTATGTACTGGAATACGTCTTCTCTGAAGTAAAGATTTGATATTTTATATTTTTTTCCCCTCCGTTTCCCATGTCTGTGTTTTCCATTAACAAAACATTTGCATCATGGGTTAGCATCATGGTTGCATTATGACGTGTCTGCCTGTCTCTTGCAATTCTGCCTTTTCTCCTTGCAAAGACTTCTTTATGCTCTGCTTCCCATCATGCTTAGTTTTGGCTGTCTATAAATAAGCAGAATTTAATGCTTTTAACCCTTCATGCACTGTTCACTGTTTACAAATCGACTTCATATTTGGTCTATAATGTTTATTTTGGTTTTAAATCAAATATAATCGTCAGATCTAAACAGAACATATAAATTAACATTTCTCCCCTCTATCAATATATTTCCTCTTCATCTTATCTGACAGAGGCAGAGACTGATCTTAGGCCGGAGCTCAGGGGAAAGTGGCAGCGGTGTAGGAGAAATTCCCAGTCAGGAAAGCCCAGGAATGGACGGAGCACCCTGGGGACTGGAAAATGGTGACAACATGGACAGTGAGACCCAACCTCTTGAAGAGGCAAGGACATGGGGCAATGGGGGGACAACAGCAAGAGTGGAAGGCATGGGGGACACACAGTCCAAAGTCACAGAGGAGGATGAAGAGGCAGAAGAAGAACAACCATTTAATCCTCTGATTGTGCCAGGCTAGTGAATTTTCTGCTAAATGTGAAATAATACAAGACTGCTTGGTATGTGAATATACTGTAACTGGTCCCCTGAACTGGTGCAGGTATGTATGCTAGTATTCTGCTATTTTGAGACATGGCCTCATTTGGGATTGACCTCATTAGTGATGCTCATTTTAAATTGGACTAGACAGGATGTCAAAGGGATGTACTTTGCATTTTTAGACAGATTAGATCAGCAGATTGTCTACAAAGCAAATTCAATTGCTTAAAAAAATATTACTTTTTCCACGTACATACTTCTAATGATAACTAAGTTGGAACGGATTCCCACTTTTTCACCAGAAGGTTTGCTAACAAAATACATTTACAAATACAGTACAATTACCTTTAGATAAGACAAGTAATTTCATCAGCTTTCATAACATGACTTTCATAAAACAGATGTGGACGCTTTCTTTGAGCAGTTGTAAATTCAGAATAATTGAAAAACCTGACAAAAATGTTGACAACAGTGTTATGCTTGAGTAGGTGAGAGGTTCAACTTTGAGAATCTCCCATTATCATTATGAACCTTATATATGTGTTTTGGCTGCCAATGTGGTGGAAACATGGGAAGATTACAAAGGGTCATCCAGTTTCACAAAGAATCTTTTCAATTCTAGCTAACAATATTCAAGATTCAAATACAAAAGTTGCAGTGAAATAAAAACCTGAGTATCAAAGGATAATGCAAAAAAGAGAGACTGCATACAGTAGAACTGAAGGTAAAACTAAACAGTAGGTATACATATGTAGAGAAATTAGGAAAAAATAGGAATTTAATAAACACACAAGTAATATCACCCAAATGAGGATGGGTTTCCCTTTTGAGTCTTGTTTTTCTCTCAAGGTTTCATCCTCATAACATCTAAGGGAGTTTTCCTTGCCACAGTCGCCCCAGTCTGCTCATTAGGGATAAATACACATCATTCACCTTAATTCTTATATTCTGTAAAGCTGCTTTGAGACAATGTACATTGTAAAAAGCGCTATAGAAATAAACTTGAGCTGACTTGACAAGTATGTAACAGTTTGGAGTTACTGCTTGTTCACCCAACTATATTCCATGTTATTCTGAAAGTGGAAACTCTTCAATTTGTTAAAATATTGATTTTAGTAGAAACAAATATTTTACTTCACACTGTATTATGTAATCTGTTTTATCACATATTTTGTCTATTTCTAATTTAAAGAAAAAAAATGAAAAAGATTTCCTCTCATAAATGTAAAGTATTAGAGGCCATACTGTTGTAGGAGGCTTATCGCTAGGCTATAAACAGCAAGCTGTGTTTACTTTTAAAATTACACAATGAAAGCCTGTTTTTTCTTTTTTCCCTTTATATATAAAACTTCTTGCAAATCTGCTGACATGCATTTATGGTTTTTAAAATCCTTGAGGCTTTTGTTTTCTTTTCAAAAGTGTCTATAGGATTCATTTGTTTTTCTAAATGCAGCAAAGAATACTAATGATATCCTTTGGAGAATGTGTGATCAAGCCTCAGGCTGAACTGTAGTTGCAGAGGGGAGAACCATCCCACAATTGACTGCATAATTAATTATGGGATCCCCAGTAAATCTTCAGAGGTTTGTTCATGCTCTGTTCTAGTACCTATATGGCCAACCCTGCATCCCACATAGCTCCCTCTGTCCCCTGTTGCAGTGAAACCCATCTCCACATTAATGATCATGTTTCTGACAAAAGGGGGTGTTTATTTAAAGCTGTGCCAAAGACCAGTCCAGGTGCCAAGAGCAGCTGCCACAGGTTTTTTTTTTTAATCAGCAGTGGCACTCGACCCAACTTGTCTTCTTGTATATCTGGTTTAGTCATTTTTATCACCCTGTTGTTTTGGCTCCCACATCTTGAAGTTCTGTCTACTGCATGATATATTACATTGCAAATCACATATGTCATTGCAGACAGTATGCCAGCATTTCATAATGCTTTTAAAAACTTATAAGGGCTCATTAATTAACATCTTGTAATTACTCAGCCAGTCACAAGGGCAGATGTACGGCAAACAGGACTTGGCATTTTTTAAGTTATTTTGGTTGGAGGATGGCCTTAGGCTCGAAGGGGGGCTCAGATAGAGCCGCCAAAACAACGGCCAACCAGAAGGAGACAGGCTCCTTCCTAGCGAACTCTCTCCAGAACTGGGAGCAGTGCGATAGGGGGAAAGGCGTACAGAGCAAATATAAATTTTACAATATAGACCATATACATTAACGACATAAACAACAGCAACGGTTTTAGTCTTGTGACAGTTTATCTTTTTAACAAAATATATGTTTTCTGCATGTTTTTCTTAAAATGTAGTGCATCAAGATTATGCATTAAAATGTCATGAAGTAAAAATATTTTGTTTCTGTCCACCACTGCAATCAATTCTCTGGCAATGAGCTATTTAATAGTTCCTTTTTCCAAAGAAAGTCTTCACTGGCTTGTAAACTATCTACAGTATAGTCAAAGTATAAACTCTTCTTGTTCTTGTGTATATTTTCACAGGAGGGTACTGTGAACGGGTGAAGTGGTTGCTCTCATGGCCTTTAAGCAGCCTGCTTTATTACACTGTGCCCAACTGCTTGCTGCCACACTGGGAGCGCTGGTTCATGGTCACCTTTGTGATTTCTACACTCTGGATTGCTGTTTTTTCCTACCTCATGGTGTGGATGGTATGTTTAAAACTTAAATGTATTAAAAGAATTTACCTTATTTCACTTTGCCTATATAATATTCTAATCCATACTCTCCATGTTTAAGGTCACCATAATCAGTTACACACTTGACATCCCAGATGTGATTATGGGCATCACTTTCTTAGCAGCTGGCACAAGCGTCCCAGACTGTATGGCTAGTCTTATAGTTGCCCGACAAGGTATGTGTATGACTTCTCAGGAAAATATATTGTTGAAGATCAATTATAAAATCTAATTTGATTTGTATGTGCATTATGGATTTCAGGTATGGGAGACATGGCCGTCTCTAATTCAATAGGTAGTAATATTTTTGATATTCTATTGGGTCTTGGTTTCCCGTGGGCTCTGCGTACACTTGTGGTGGATTATGGCTCAGTGGTTAGTATATGCCAGTTTAATTTAAATTCAGAGAAACATTGTTATTAGGTATAATATGTTTTAAGAAATGCTTAACTTATTTCAAATAATTTCCTTCTCAGGTCATCATTAATAGCAGAGAACTGGTGTATTCAGTTGTTTTACTACTTGCTTCAGTCTTTCTCACAGTGAGTATTGATATTAAAGCCATTTTTTATTGAGAACATTAGTGATTCAGTGTTTACTCTACATAGATTTAATCATGTTTTATTATCTACAAGGGAACCCAGCTTAAAGCATCTGTTTCACATGAATATTTGTGCTTCTAACTTTCTGCAGGTTCTCAGTGTACATTTGAATCACTGGAGACTTGACCGCCGGTTAGGCCTGGGTCTTCTGATCTTGTATGCCATCTTCCTTCTCTGCTCGATCTGCTTTGAGACACTGTAGTTTACATCCAACACAGATAATGAAATGCCATCTTGAAATGTAGGCTGGATTATGGAGTAAACATCACATCACTGTAATAATTGCATCATGAGGAGCCAGTTCTGTGTGGGTCAGTCAGTGATTAGAAAGTTATAAAGCATATTAAGGATGCTGATACAAAGTATTCATGCAATTGGATATCGGAACAAAGCTATGGTCCTCATGCTGTTGGCAGTGCACGCAGCCAGCTATTTTTGGGCGTCATTGCAAAGGTGAAGTTCATGGTTTGGACACTAGGGGTCACTAAAGTCGAATCAGTAAACGCTGCCTTTTGCCATATTTAAAAGTTTATTTAAAGGGTATAAATTAATCTTACAAAATATTTTGGAAAAAAAACATGGCAGCACCAAAGACAGAAAAAAAAGTAAACACACTTTTGATTCTTGAATAAACACAATTCTAAGATATACATGCACACTCACACGCACACACACACACACACACACACACACACACACACACACATATATATATATATATATATATATATATATGTGTGTGTGTGTGTGTGTGTGTGTGTGTGTGAGAGAGAGAGAGAGAGAGAGAGAAATATGTAAAATATGTATTTACTCAGCACTATTCAAGCACACAGACAAAACAGAACAAAGCTGATTTCACCATTTACTTCACTTTTTGACCCCAATAAGACTGAACACTGTTACACTGCTAAACAAGGCATAGTTTATACAACTGATCTTTATATCAGTCCTGTAAACATTCTTAAAATATATAATTGTTGGATCAGGTTTTCAACCTGTAATACTACAGTTATGATTATTAAACGGAATGAAAGTTTTAAGCCACAGGATGTAATGTTTACAAAACACGGGTCACCTCTTTACATTGTGCATGTACATTTTCTACTCTAAGAAAAATCTGTAGTTAATATAAACAAGACAAAACAATTCAGTCCTGCCCTTAGTTTCACAATGAGGCAAACTGGTATGTGTGTAATTTATGATGTAATCACGTTTCCTTTGGAAAAATTATGAAGTGAAACCTTTCATTATTTTTGAATATTATTATAGTATTATAGCACAATAGTATTATTTTAGTTTGATTCATTAACCAGAAAAAAACCTTTTACAGTTTATTTTATGTCATGCCAATTACACATTTTACATACAAAATACACATTTTACATGTCTACACTTTCATACGTTTCAAGTCTTTAAACACTAGTGCGTTGTTGGGTTCCTCAGCTTTTTTAATATATATATAAAATTGAATAATTAATATAATTCAGAATAATCATTTAATGAAAATTATCTTCGCTGACATTTTCAAAAATAAATGTGAATAAGGACCTGAAAAGTGAATATCGACAATTTTGAGCTGCTTATGTGTACTATGAATACTAATTCTTTGGAGGTTATGACATTTACATTTAGCGAAAGAAAAAATCTGGTTTATAAGCATATTGTTTATTTAAAATCACCACTAGTTTTTACTTTTATTGGTATAGATTTATGATTTTTTTTTTCTTTTTGTGAGACCCCCAATGGATTTAGTACCTGTGTATAGTTTCTTTTTAGCATTTTTTTTTAACGTTCAGTACATTTTTCAAACAATTCACACTAAAATGAGCTAGATAGTTTCTTATTTTCTGTTTTCCGGTGATGAATGAACATGTCTGAGTGCATTTCCTCACAGTGGTTCCACTTCTATCTGTATTCTTAAACAATATATATGTTGTTGCCAGTGCAATTAAACAGTTATGCTGCAATCTGACAAGTGGTTTCATTTCATCATATAAAACAACAGAAAATTAAGATTTGTATCCGTTTAGTTTTAAAAATAGATTAGAAATAATTTTTATTTAGTTAATGTTCACATGAAACACCAGAATGGAGCAAAAATATGTTTTCCAATAGCTGATCTAGTGAGATTTCTGCACAAGTATAAAATGCATTGCTGATGTTAAAGGTCAGAGGAGAATCCCCAGACTGCTTTGAGCTGACAGAAACGCTACGGTAGCTCAAATAACAATTTTTGCAACTGTACTGAGTGAAAAGCATCCCATTGTACCTTGAGTTAAATGGCTACAACAGAGGAAATAGATATGTCAAGTAGGAACAGGCTCATCTAAATTAGTCATTTAAAAAACAAGTAATTATTTTCTATTCTTTAACTCCACACTTTAAATTACCCTCTGCCTATTGTAGCCTCAGATTCTCTTCCTGGCTAAGAGGAGTGAAACTCAGTATGTGTTTATTCCTGCTATCCCACATCTGCCTTACATTTGTGACATTCTAACATGCTTCTTTTCTCATCTTGGTTGTAATAAGTGCTTAATTTCCGTAATCCTTTCTGTCAGCTTGAGCCACTTTGGCAAATGTCCTGTTTTCTGGGGAAAATGTTTCGTTCTGATAATTGAGGTGAATATTAACTGAAGCTCTCGACTTGAATTTGCATTGTGCCACTACCACATGATTGGATGTTTGAATAATTGGATAAACATGCAGGAGTATGATTGATTTAAAAAAAAAAAAGTGAATGCATATTTATTACACAAACACAGAAAGAGCATTGACGGGTGGTGGGGTTGGGGTTGTGGTTATACGACCTGCTGTTTCAGAAAACAATTTAAATCACTGCCTATTTAAATAAAATTCCCCTTCAGTTCCTGTATCTCCATCAGTCTTCATTGTACTGGAACGACAAAAGAACGAGAGATATAAATTCCCCAATATACACTTGAAAGGTTCTTGCAATATCCAGAACAATAACGGTCCTTACAGTTCTTCTTTTTATAGCTGGACACAATGCTTCATCAAAGATCAAAATGATGAGGGATGTTTGAATTGTCTGATACTTTTAACTGCAGTTTCACAAACTTCCAGACAGATAAATCCATCATCTCCACATAGTGTGGTTGTTTATCAAATGCCAGTCTCTGTGTGTTGTAATTTACACCTTTCATTTTGATAGATATTGCCTGAAGACACAATAACGCCATCCTGGAACACACGTCACTATGCACGTAAGATCTCGGTGTATTTGTTCCGGTAACAATATGTGCTCTCTTCTGACTTATCAAGTGTCTGTGTGAGCATCTTAAATTATCTCCAACTCATACAGCTGTACTTCAATAAATGTGTTAATAACTGGTCAAAAAAGTAGAGGTTTAGATTTAGGATTAGTAGATGTTTTTTTCATTAAACCAGGTTAGCACATTAAATATACAAACAAAAATAAAATAATATATATTATATAATAATAATAATAAAATAAATAAACCCTCATAGAATACAATTAGAATTCCTAAAGGTTAATGGGTTAAAATTACTGGTTTTAGTGGAAAATGTAATGGTCCTTGTTTGTCTTAGTGGGAAATGTGCTGGTCGCAAGATGGGATATCATTAAGGACCAGCGGAATATATTAAGCAGCTTTTGAAACACGTTGATATCTAATGGACATCATTAGGGATTATTAGGAATTAAGCTTCTATATTTCAACAAGTTTTTACAACTGGAATATAAACCTTAGGTTTGATGATTTAACGATGTATACAAACACACTGTGTAATAAAAATATTTGCTAATTATTGTAATGGTTAACAGATGTTGGTTTGTATTGGTAATTGTAATTAAAATCATAAAAAATTTCTGTGATTGTTTCTATTTGTCTTTTTGTCTTTTTTCCACCTAGTATGGATGTTCATAAAATAAATAAATTCCAGGAGTTTTTGTGAAAAATTCGATTCTATTTTATCAGGGTCTATTTAAATAAAGTATTGGTTATACATGATTGGATGTTGAAAAGAGTAATATTAGTGTGTCGGGTGTGTTATATTCTGTAGTTAAAGGAAGTGTGTGGGCTATTGTATAATAAAATAAACCAATAAAGAACGACCATGTACGTTTGATCTTGTGTGTTTCAGTGTCAGAATACATTCACAGCTAATCATGAACATGTGGACTGGTTAGAAATTCTGCTGGAAGAGCATTTTCCTCCAATAAACAGTCTCTCGAATAATATAGTGATTGAATAAAGGTAGAAAGCATTATTTCGGGGAATAGGTCCTAGCTTCTTAGCATGCTAGGCTTGTTTCACTTTTACTAGAGATAGCATATTCATTATAATAATAATCATAACTTGTCATAACTTGTCATAACTGTAAAGTACTCAGTTCTCTCCACAGGACCATCACTACAGGTGTACTCATGGTATATGGTGGTAGTGTCGGTGATGGTCTGGGTGGTAATAAGTGAGCCAATTCTATATGCAATTAAAAACAATTTCTGTAATACATTTTATATTGAAACCATGAACATTAACTAGAAAAAGAAAGTTTTTGCTCATTGCAAAATGTATTTAGATTTTGATAGGAGAAATGTGTAGTGGGACAAAGTGTTATTTCTGACTATGCAGGACTGAATATCTTGATATAAAACACTGTCTACTGTCAAATCTGATGTCCTTACTTATATTTACTATTATTTTTATTTTTTACTTTAGTTATGAATTAAATCTTTGCTCATTTACTTATACTACTATATTACTATAAGGACATAATCCCAGAGTATTTAATCTAGTTTTCATATTCCAGGCCTGGATGAACATTTTCGTAATGCTCTATATGACCCATACGTCTGTCAAACCACGTAGGCCAAAAACAATGTGAAATGGCTGAATGGTAGGAGAGAGTCAACATTTGTTAGGGCTCACTGTGCAAGCAGAGATAGGAACCCTATGAATTGTGAACACACCCTGAATTACACCTATGACGAGAGTGCTGTCACATCAAATCCATTTACACTGATGGGGTGGCATGAGACATATTGATCCATGCAGGATAGATGGCCCTGAAAGATATAAAACCGAAGTCCTTTTCCACAGGCAGGAAGCAAAGACGCCAAGAGCTCCAAGATTCTGCCAGCATGCTGTCTGTGGCACTGCTCTACATTTTGGCCATGGTTTTCCCTGCAGTTAATGCATTACCTTTATACTCAGATACAGCACTAACACCACATGAAGGTAAGGTCAGCTGGTTTCAAACGATTTCACAGGCTTTGCTCTTGAGATGTTATTTACATACTATAAAATAAACATTTTTACTGTATGCGACTGCACTGTATATTATTTTTTATAACACTAGTGTTATAAAAAATCAGTGCTGATTTGCTTATTTACTGTCTTTAAGATTTTTATAAAAAGAGATAAATATTATAAGATAACATTCTTTATGCAAGTCAGTAGCTGTTGGATTCTTATAAGTTCACATTATGTTTAATTTTGTGTCAGATGAAACAAGATACATTATTTAGTCTATAAAAAACAGAAATGCTACAATAAATACTAAACAATACTTATGTTTAACCTGAGACCTTATTATTTAAATTAAATAGGGTCAGTATCCAATTGCATTCCTAATTATTGTTTATGAGTCTATGGCTATGAGTTCTGCAAAATTATTTACACAGTTGGTTGTAATGTGAATTTACGCCAACATTATCTAATGCATTAACACCAAGCTTTGGTATTGTACCAGACCTCCTTCAGAAATTGGTGACAGAGATAGAGGACGGACAGAGTAATGAGCTGAGTCCACAAAGAGACATTAAAACCATCCTTCCCATTTTGATTCATCAGGAAAGAGACAGAGACACTTGGTCTAAAGGTGAGAGAATGTGAACATTTTAGGTGTAAATCAGCTGAATCAGTTTTCACATTTTACCATATTCAAATCTGGTTTTGCATGTTTTAGAAGCGAAAGAAAATGTCCAGAAGGATAAAATGAACCACATGGTAAGAACATTATGATGTTTTGCACCACATTTGTTTTACTTAAAAATGATTTTTCCACCGACTGTGTAACATCAATGGAAATGATTTCTCAGGTGGATGATTTAAAAGAAGTAGTCATGAAGTTAGCAGCAGCAGATAACCTGCGCTCTCAAGGCTTTCTTCGATCTGAGCAGAACTTACCCAAGCCCAGCAAGAGAGGTGAGACTTGGCTTTGTGAAACAGCTGGATGATTTGTATTTACAAACCATTATTAGCTTTAGATGAAATCACAATCAGGCTTTTACAGTTTTTATTTACAATGTAAACGTACACAATGAAAAAGCATGTTTATGCAGTGGTTAGACTGTAGAATGAAAATTAATTATAGTGTGCAGTACAAGAACTCACATCTGTATGTGTCAGGATAATAAAACATTAACAACATACTGCATTAGATTAGCAGTGAACCTTTCTATAGCATGATTGAATATTTCAGTTTAAGACTCTTTTTTATAATAAGCATGCTCAACACTTTGTAACAATTCTTATTGTCATATAGATTTTTTAAAAAGAAGATTCACATCAATGGCGTTTCTTCTTAGAGTTATATGGAATCTAGATAAATCCAGCCACATTATAGTTTCATGTTTAAATTAATACTTGCATGTTCATATTGCATGTTTAAATTCTAATTTCTAATGCAATGTGATTGTTTTATGACTGGTGTGCTTGGATTACCATATTTTTAAAAACCTTGTACAGTATTTCAGTTTCAGTATCACAGTAATTCTCTTTAAAGCAATATCTTGTCACATTGCTAGAAACGCCGAACAATGAGGGTGTTTTTTGTCTTTGTCTTTATATTTCCCTGACAGCCTGTTTCTGGAAGTACTGTGTAACAAACTAGGAGTCGCTTGGGAATTACAGAGGATCAGTCTTCAAAAGGGTTCTCACCCATAAACATCAATCCAGCAGCCATTTAACAATGTGTATATTAATTTAACTACAGTGCATTAACTTAAACATGGATATATTTTCAAACAACATGAATACAACTAATCTCTATAAAACAGTTAGGTAGAAAAAGTGGAGCTTTAAAGATGCCAACACTGAGCCTGTACATGTTACGAGCATTTTGTCCAGCAAACTGGAATCACCTCTGTATTCTTCATTCAGCAATACGTCTTCATTCTATAATATGCATGTTTATGACCACAGAAAAGTACAAACAGATGTGCACAATGTTGTTGATATGAATGAAATTGATTTTATTTTTAATTAAATTGTGACATGAAATAAAATTTGACTTGTTGCTTAAGTAACAGTACTGTGTTTGATCTAAATGTAACCTTTTTTGTACTACAGTTTCTCATTGTGTAGATTAATGCAGAACACATGAACTATCAGCATAAAATGAAGAATCAGTTTGAGCTAATTAAAAAAATAACTTTGTTAGTAGCCTTTGTTGTAGTATATTATAGAGGATAAATATTAGGGGAAAATGTTCCTCAAGCTTCCATTGTATGGTTAACAAATGCAGCTATCATTTTGGAGATACTATTTTCTTGTAGGGCTTTAAATAATATCTTTAAAGATTCCCCTAAAACAACAAACAAAAACAAGAAAAAAATAATGTGAAAATAATTTGAAGAATGTTTCTCTGTGTAAAATACATATTTACACTATGGACAAAGCAAATCACATTTGATACATTAAATTGCACGTATGGTCCACATAACAGGCTATAAAAGTGGATTGTGCCGAGATTATCCAGAATTATGAAACTATTATTCAGTGATTCCTATTTTAAATAAAATACATATATAGCATGCCAATATGACAATTTATTCAGATATGATTTATCATTAAATTATATTTCCAGTAACTAATGATCAGAATCTTTTATTATTATCTTATCATTATTATTTAGGTTTATGGGCTAAAACCATTAAATGGCAAGGCAGTACAATTCTGAACCTTAACAAACATTTACATTTATTATAACAACTTCTCTGAATTCAGTATTTTAAACTGAACCTGACATTGAAATTATTTAATTTAAGGCTATTTACAATTCAGGCTTAATATCTTCTTTCATGTTCAGGGTTGATCAAAATCCTTTCTTAGTTGGAGATCTATGACCTCTTGCTTGCAACACTCAGATAGGCTTTCTCAATCTCAACGTTGGCTGGACACGTCTGGCTGAACTCCTCTCTCTCATATGCATTCTGCAAGTATCGAAGCACGCCAGTGAAATGAGCCGGGATCTCAAAGTTACAGTACTTCTTGGCAGCAACCTTTAAATGTAGAGAAAATTAAACCAAATATACCAAATGTCAATGTTGAAACGAAATCCTGGTCATATGATTTTCTTTTACTTTCACTTCAACTTATGTGTTTTACCTTGATCACATGTAATTTTGGCAGCAAGTTGCAATCTGCCAGCGTCAGGCGGTTGCCGTCAAGATATTTCCTTGAGGAGACAGGAATGTCTTCAGTGGAGTTGTGGTCTATCTCCTCTGGCATTGGTGTATTTAGATAATTGTCGAGGCGTTTAAACTCCCTTAGCAAAGCCTCCTCTTGTACTGTGGACAAAGAATTAATAAATATATCTGTTTGTACATTTATAATCTCATTTAATTGTCCAAACACTTTATTAGGAACACAAGCCAATCCAAAATACAGTATATATCTCCAATTAGCCAATCATGTGGCAGCAGCACAGTGTTGCATATCATGCAGGTACAGGTAAGGAGTTTCAGTTCATGTTTACATCAGACATCATAATCTGATCTTCAACTGCCGTTTGGATGAGTCTGGGCCTACTGTAGCCTCACATTTCTGTACTTGGCTAATAGGAATTTAATCTGATCAGGGTTTCTGCTGTTGTAGTCTATCCTCCTAAATGTACAACAAATTGTAAGGCGTGAGATGCTGCTTTGTTGACCAAAGTTTTAAAGAGTGGTTAAATTGGTTAGTACAGATCTCTCTCCTCAGAATGCTCTAATCAGCCAACAGAACTGCTGCTCACAATTCTTTTTTGTGTAATGTGACTTGCATGTGCATTCATTTATGTATGGGATGTCCTAATAAAATAGTTTTAAAAACATTCTTGATAATTATTATATGTATGTATATTATTACTATAAAGACAATACTATAGAAATTGTAATAATTTAGAGTAGTCAGTGTGCAGCTTGTAGAGCAGTACAGATCTACTATCCTCTTAAAATAACTCAACATACAGCCATTATTGCCAATATAGATGGCAACTTAAGTGAGTACACCCCAAGTGAACATGTCAAAATTGTGTCCAAAGTGTGAACATTTTGTGTGAGCACCATTGTTATCCAACACTGCCTTAATCCTCCTGGGTATGGAATTCATCAGAGCTGCACAGGTTGTTGCTGGGCTTCTCTTCCATTCCTCTATAATGACATCACCGTGTTGTTGGATGTTAGACATATTGCGCTTGGCTGCCTTTTGCTTGAGGATGCCCCACAGGTTCTGAATAGGGTTCAAGTCTGGAGACATACTTGGCCACTTCATTAACCTCACTTTCCTCAGTAAGTCATCTTGGCGCTGTGTTTGGAATTGTTATTTTGTGGAAAACTGCTGTTTGGCCAAGTTTTTGAATGGAGGGCATCAGGTTCTGGTTCAGAATGTCACAACCGAACAAGTTTATCTTAGTCACATCAAACCGCAGGACATTAATACTCTTGGACCAGTTGTCTTCAGCAAACTGTCTGCGGGCTTTGCCACTGTATTGTAACTCTGTTTAATGGTGTTACTGACCTTTTTATAGCCTAAGCCATATTTGTGGAGAGCAAACAATTCTAATTCTCAAATTCTCAGAGAGTTCTTTGCCATGAGGTGCCATGTTGAACATCCAGTGGTCAGTATGAGAGAATTGTACTCAAAGCACCAAATTTGATTGGCTCTAATACAAGATACACACATTTATATGATCCTGTCAAGCAGACAAAAACATGAACATGATGAATAGGACATGTGGCTTTGCATGGTTACATGACGTACAGCTGTTAAGGTGTACTCACTTAGGTTGCCAGATATTTTAACAATAATGGCTGTAATGACAGCCATGCAAATCTATACTGCTATACAAGCTGCACATTGACTACTCTAAAATATATCCAAGTTTGATTTTTATAGCGCTGTCTCTTGATAAGATATAATAAAAGATAGATAGATAGATAGATAGATAGATAGATAGATAGATAGATAGATAGATAGATAGATAGATAGATAGATAGATAGATAGATGGACGGATGGACGGACGGACGGACGGACGGACGGACGGTTAAACTAAACCTACCTCTGTTGTTTGGACTGTTCTTGATGAAAGCAGAAAACTTGGCAAAAATGTTAGCACCCACATCAAAGGACTCTTTATTCAGGGGGCTGAGATGAGGATATCTGAGGGGGGCAGGAGAGATTCAGTTAGGTCTGTGTGTAGATATGTATTATATCTGTACAGCAGGCTCTGGTTAACCATGGCTTTTGTGGTACCAAATATTTTTAAAAATATTAAAATATTTTATTACTATATCTGTTCTTAATGAAGTCATTTAAGTCTTAGATGCCTGATATTGCAAACATGGAGGATTGAATTAAGTGTTTGTTCATACCTTGGAGGGGCAAGAGTTGCCTCCAAAAACTCCTCGATTTTCATAAAGTCAGTCTTAAGGGCACCATTGTATAGGAGGAAAGGAGGGTTGGTCCCTGGAGCTAAGTCTTTTAGCTCCTCTGGCTTCCTGTACAGTAAGAAATAGAAGTTGTTAGTGTGTGGCCTATAGGGTGTGGATAAACTTAGTAATCACATGGCATGCTTATTGGTTATCATTTGTTTCTGAATCAGCCCGGTAATAATTAATTACTCTTTAAGATGTTTTGTTATTTATTAAGCAAAGCACCCGGATATGGGAGAGGCTGCCTCTAAAAGAATCTAACAGAACGATACTGCTATTATTTGCTAAACACAAACAGGAATAAGAAAAGTAAATAACACAGGCATGTGACAAATACTCAAAAACACATATCACAGGTCCCACCCAAATTGATTATTCCAAGTATGCAACACTAAAAATCATTTGTGAATTATTATGATTAGGTGCAGCAATTCAATTCGATTGAATTATATCTGTATAGCACCTTCAACACTGGACAATATCACTTAGCACCCTTAAAGCAATATATACATTTGGAATATACAAGCAAAATGTATAAATCTGTCCTTATATAGCACTTACTTCCTCATATCGACTGTAGTAACTGTGAATTTGACTCCTTTCAGCCACAGCACCATGAAGAGACTCTGACAGAAAGGACAATTCCCCACATTCTCTCCATCATGGCCTGCCTGGAGACACACAGGGCAAATCTATGTTTAATAACTGAGCCGGACATGCAGGGTGACATTTGTGTGTGTGTGTGTGTGTGTGTGTGTGTGTGTGTGTGTGTGTGTGATATATATATCCGGTGTATATGTATACATATAAACACATGTTTAACTTGCCAAGGACAAAGGACATGTAGCTAAGTTATTAATTGCATATTCTTATCCTTAATTACAAATACTTATCCTTTTAATCCTAGTTCATGTCTTATTCAGTCTATGTTCCAGTCAATACATTTAAAAAATTGGTCCTTAAAGACAGAAAGATAAAAACTGAAAGCTGTGTTTTTGTGTTTTGGTGCTAATGCTTTTTCTTTCTAATCCAAAGTACGGTAAGGACATACAGTAATCACTCAAAGTACACTGGCACCAAAAGCGATAGACGCAAACCTGTAGTTCAGGAATGTTGGGATGTTGACAAGAAATACATTTCAATTTTACTAATCCTCTAAAATTTGGTAATTTGGTTTACTGACCAATGCTACCATATAATAGGCAAATTATAATATTTGTGTGTGTACGCACATTCATGTGCATCTCTGTCAGTGTGGGCCTCAAAAGGGGGGTCTGGGATTTCCAGAGTTTCCCTGAGTGTGTGTGTTCAGTGATAAGATGTCAACCCCCTCGTCTCTTGAGGTGTGCATGTTGTGATAATGAGCAGCGTATAAGAGGACAGTTACACACCAGGCACGACTACGATGACATAACGACATCACAGTTCCCTTCCAATTCAGAAAGAACATAATGAGGATCTTTGCCTCTTTTTACAGAGATCACTGATAAAAATCGAACAAATATCAGCTGCAGTCTGTCATTCGATGCTATAAAATTGTATTTTATTGTAATTGTATTTAGTAAAACCAGTATTGTCTTGCTCGCATAAATTTTTCTATTCACATTAACCTTTTTTTGTTCATGTATGTATACATTTATGCTGATTTCAGGTTGAGATAATGTGTCATAATGATGCCCAATCTTGTCAGTATAATATAAATTAAAATAAATGTATAAATATACAATAAAAATAGTGAGCGATTTGAAATATTCTAATCCTACCATAACTCTTGAAAAAATATATGTGACTAATATTAATAAAAGTAGAAAGCACTAACCTTTATGAAGAGCTCAATGCTTGGTTCTTTATCCTGTTGTACTGCCATTATTTTCCACACTCTGAAAGCTTGTAGCCCAAAAACGATTCAACAGTGATCCTATAAATTAGCTGTGGCCAAAAGGTAGGAGAAAATCACCACACACACACACACACACACACACACACAAACGCATATAAGTGAGTGCAGGAGTTAGTTGAAAGTTAGCTGGCTGGTCAGGGATCTGTTCCTCCAGCACTTTAAGTCTGAGGGGGAGGGAAGTTGGTGGGTGTGGCACTGACTTATATAAACTAGTGGGCAAGTAGATGGAGTGTTTAAAAATAGCTCACATTTCATTGCACAGCTGTTAATTAACAAAGTGAAATGTCAATGAGTATGGATTGGTCTTACATTCCATTTCCTAAAGCCATCAACACTTAACATGTGTGCTATTTCTGTCCTGCCTCTCAGAGAGAAACACTACTCTCAGTGCCTGTGACTCCCAAAACAAAGCTTCCACTATGTCCAACTACAATGCTGCATTCTCTTTTACCAAGTTTAATTAATGCTGATGGAAAAAGAAATACAACTTTTAAAGTTGTGAGATGTTGAGAGAGAATCTTTATTTACAGTAAAAACACTGATTTTTGAATAGTCAATATTCTATATATAAATTCAATTCACAACAGAACTCTAGCATTTGTCGGGGTCCTTTTTTGAATGTATTCAGAATTCAGATTTTGTTTTTACAAGTTTGTATTAGTGCTCCATGACTTCCAGAAACTTCTTCTGAATCTCTTGGACGTGAGCAGGCTCTGACCTCAGCTATGAGTCATGCAGAGTGTGATTGCGCTGGGAGTGGGAGTGGTGCATGTGAGTGTCTGTTGGGATCAATGTTGAAAAAATGTTGAGGAAAAAAGAAGTAGGAGCATCTAGATATATATAAAGGGAAGCACTGAGTCACTGATGAGGTCTGAGGTTTATGATTCAATGCTTACTTTAAGCTACAGTAATGTTTTAAATGTTTATTGCCTGTTACCATGGATACTGTATAAATCTGTATAAATACTGTATAAATCATTTAATGTTTGTGGAATGTGCTGAAGAAATTATATTTCCCTACCTTACAATTTAGTTTCACTTGTTGCCCAACTCCATGCACAACAGACAGACATGCTCTAAAGATTATAAGGGGTTTCATTTCTGCTTTATAGGTGGGGATTCGTTGTCTAACTGTGGGGATTTCACAACTGTTATAGAAACAGTCCCAGTGGGCAACAAAATACCCTTGAAATAGCAAACACTGCCAAAACACAAGAATATACACAATAACCAAATAGAAAGCAAGCGTTCTATGTTCTCTTTTCTGAGAATATTCATCATACATGAGGGGGGAGGGGGGGAGGGGGGGAATTCCAGTATGCAATGTTAGATTGCAAAACAAAACCTTAAAATGGAAATTATTTAACAAATCCAGGAAATGAAACAAGGCCACAGTCAGGCCAGCACAGGAAGCAGGATAAGGCAGAGTTTACCCTTAGCACAGTGGATCCCCTACTCCTACTCTTATTGCACTATATGAGTATTAGATCTGTGTTGATTTAGAATCAGTGCTGCACACTTCCTTTGGCAGTAAAAATCAAAACCAACTACTTTTGTGAAATTTAAAGACCAACAGTAATGTTTCCATGGAGCCCCTGATGTCCCCTTTTAAGAAATGGGACATTGGATTCCTGCTGTCAGCATACTCAGCATTACACAAACATGACAGAGGTCAGAAATGTGAGTGGGAGTATGGCTTTTCTTTTTTACACTGCTCTCCTTCACGCAAAGGAGGAAGGAGTATTCAGTAATTATGGACTCTGTAAAGTTAAGACTATGTGTTACCGAACACAAGGTCAGGGGATCACACTCCAGCACTCCCAAAGCTGCCAGTGTTAGGCCCTTGAGCAAGGCCCTTAATCCTCTCTGCCCGAAGCTGACACTTGGTCTGATCTTTGGGCTTTTTCTTTCTTTCTTTTTACTTACAGTACAGTAAAATTAATTTCACTGTACTGTAATTTAACTGTAATTTATGTGACCAAGGCTTTTTCTTCTTCTTCTTCTGAAAAAGCAGCACACACTTTGCAATGCATTTGTGCCTCCTACAACTCCTTTGTGCTGCCCAGCACATACTATCACTGATAAAAACATAGCATTTTATAAGACCTGATGCAGCACTCACATCTACCTGCTTTGTAAAACAATTCTGCACTACTGTTACAGAAAAAAAATAACTCTCTTTGACCCACTAACAATACAAGCTACGTCTTCAGACTGTCAACCTGCTCCATGTCAATAAAATGACACACACTCCAAAGTGTGCCAGCCACAGCCATCAGCTGTCTCCCAGTGGCTGTGAAAAGAGGCCTGTTTTCCCTTGGTACAATGGCATCATTGAGTGGTTACTCTTGGTCAGAATTCAGAGTGCAACGAACAAACCAGCCACCTCGTAGAGTTAAAACCAGACCATTATGTGACTTGCATTATGTCGCGTCCATGCAGCTTGTCCTGGTGTTTTCTCTGCTTTTTGCTGCTTCTTATAATGCGTCATGCCTGGTCTGCTCCAGATTTCTCTGGTAAGTTTTTCTTTCAAAGAATCTGCAATAGGAAAGCAAACAGACACTTCCTGAGAAGAATATTTGTTAAATGATTTATTTTTTTCCCCACATCCTGCACAGGTTAGTTGTGCAGTGTCAGCTTTAAAGAGGTGACTGTCAGGGTTACTGAGATTTTTTTTAAAGTAAACTAGTGGCATTAGTTTCTGCAGTTTGTTAGCCAAAAGGCACTTCACCCCTGTTTGTGTGTGTGTGTGTGTGTGTGTGTGTGTGTGTGTGTGTGTGTGTGTGTGTGTGTGTGTGTGTGGTTGTGAGCTTAGTGAAAAAGATAGAGAGACAGGCATCACCAATGACCTCTCTTTTTCCTTCATATATATATATGTGTGTGTGTGTGTGTGTGTGTGTGTGTGTGTGTGTGTGTGTGTGTGTGTGTGTGTGTGTGTGTGTGTGTGTGTGTGTGTGTGTGTAAACATGTGTTTAATTATATGGTTAGAAATCATAAAACATAAATATTGGTTGTGAACATTTCTCAGATGCACTTAATATACACCAATCAGGCATAACATTATGACCACCAGCCTAATACTGTGTTGTTCCCCTTTTGTCTGGCAAAACAGTCCTGACCCATCAAGCATTAACAGCATTAAATTCTTCAGCAATTTCATCAGACTGGATCGGACCACACGTGTCATCCTTCACTCCCCATGTGCATCAATGAGCCTTGGCTGCCCATGACCCTGTCGCCGGTTCACCACTGTTCCTTTTTTGGACCACTTTTGATAGATACTGACCACTGCAGACTGGGAACATCACACAAGAGCTGCAGTTTACACTTGCCCATTTTTCCTGCTTCGAACACATCAACTTTGAGGACAAAATGTTTACTTGCTGCCCAATATATTCCACCCACTAACAGGTGCCGTGATGAAGAGAAAATCAGTGTTATTCACTTCAACTGTTATAATATTACAGTATAATGTCATAATGTTATGCCTGGTTGGTGCATTGTTCACTTTATTTGGGTCAGAAAAGAACATAGTTTTTATCCAATATTCTTAAACTCTTTATAACCTATTCTTTAAAACATATAAAGATGATGATGCAATCATCAATGTAATTGCTCCCTGTAATATAGCAATAATTTGTACAAACACATTTATGAAAGGCCATTTTGTGAAACAAAAGAATGATGAAGAGTTGCTGAAATGTAATAATCTTTCTTACCTTATATAATAAATGAATAAAGGCATAATGATGGACCCGACACGGTTGCTGGTCCAGGGTTCCTATTTTGATCCTGATATTCGGTTACTTTCTCTGTACCATTTTACATGTTTTTTATATCTGTGTGTTACCTCAACATTCTTCAGTCTCCTCTACACCTCCAAAACCACATGTTTAGACACATTGGCTACACCAATTTTCCCCTAGCTATGGTGAATGTAAAATGTGTTTTCATTGACTTTGGTGTCATGCAGGGTTTTCAGCTTCATACCCAGTTTTCCTAGAATTGGCTACAGATACTGATCATGATATGGCAGATAGTGAAGATAATGAAGATTCAGTTTATTTATTTATTTATTTATTTATTTATTTTGGCCTTTTATAAATATCTACAACTGCATGTGATGCTCGCTATTCAAATTCCATTTACTGTAAATATAAAGGTGTTATGCACAGCCTATTTATTTTAAGGTGAAAAAAATACAGGTTTTATTTATTCATTTCAATGAACAAAAGTCTGGATAAGGGCAGTGCTGTTAATGATTTTATATTATAGTTATGCACCACACCCAAGATGATAAGCTTTGAAAGCAGGCCACTTTCACACTTTTAATTACATGGTTGGCATCACGATAGCCTTTTAGATTAAGCATGCAGTACTTAGCAACACCTTGCTCGTGTTTAATGTGCAGGTTGTTTGTTCAGTATTGCACAAGCAACACAAATAGTACCTAAAGCCATTATACTTTTTCTCCATTGAAAGATTTCCTTCACACGGTGTTGAGGAACCACACCGCCCATGCTTGTGAGGGAGAAACGCTTACCATCAGGTGTCCCTCCAAAACCTCAGTGGCTATTTTGTCCGCATTCTATGGACGACGAGTCCCAAGTCAGCACCTGTGCCCCAACGTAAATGCAAATGTCACAGAGGAAAGCACAGATTGCATGTCCACTATTGTCACACAGGTATGATACTGGAAATATGTAAAATTTGAAAAACAATGTAAAAAAATTTTTTTTTTTTAATATCTGTTGTGAAGTTACATTTAACGGCTTCTGAATGTTTGGTCTTGTTTGTATATGTGAGTAGAAAGTGGTGTCCGAATGCCAGGATCGGAGAGGATGTCAGATTCCTGTAGCAAGTCCAATGTTTGGACAAGATCCCTGCCCTGAAACTCGCAAGTACATCCTGGTTTCCTACAAGTGTCGGCCTGGTTAGAGCCCTCACACACACACACACACACACACACACACACACACACACACACACACACACACACACACACACACACAAACATTTAACAACGCCTTCCTATAACATTCAAAACTTCGTCCTTCCTGTTCAAAGCACATCATCGTTTGCGGACTGCATGTGAGAACGAGAGGCTGAGGCTCATCTGTAAGAACGACACTGTGCTGGCCATCTACTCTGCCACATTTGGCCACCTGGAGCATGACACTCCTGCATGCCCTCAAGAAGCTCATGGGAAACCTGACATCGGTATGAGACTGAGCAATGACTCAGTTGTGCCATCTAGTGTACAAATGTTATATAAAAGCCTGTGCTGCATTAAATCTCCAATATTTAATGTTAAAGCAAACCATACCCAAAATCCAAGCAAACAAAACACTGTAATCTGTTATATATTCTCTGTGACCTGTAATTTTCCTTTCAGAATGCTTGTCTCCATCTGCCTTGAGAAGGGTATCAAGGAAATGTCATGGCAGAACAAACTGCACTGTGCTGGCCAGCGTTCAAAACTTTGGTGACCCCTGCTTCCCCGGGACCAGCAAAAATCTACGGGTATCTTTTACATGTGGTGAGTTACAGGACATACAAAGGCAAGTGAGGAAAAAATAGTGAGAAATGACCCGATGGCTACTAAGAGTTGCCTGTGCCTTGTTTTTGTCAATTCAGTTCCTAGGTATTTGCTGGAAGACCTGGAACGTGGAGGCACTGATCCTTTCCGAATCTCTGATTATACGCATGGTAAGATGTGAAAAAAATTACAAGAACATGATGTAAATTGAACGATTTTATTGCTGTATTTGAGTCTAATAATGGGCAGTTATCCAGTGAAAATAATAAACTTAATAATAATAATAAAAAGAATAAAACTCACAAGAGGCAAAAAAAAATGTATTGATTAATAATTGATCATCTTAAAAACATCACATTTAATAGCAAATATGGTGTATTGGGTTGAATTTACTGTAGTCGGGAATTGACACTGTAGTCAGGAATTGAAGAGAAATGGATTTTATCGTTAAACTGGTCCAATAATACATTTTACATACATAAAAATGGATACATGTCTTCAAACATTTCAAATGGGTTTTACTGTACTCACTTTTGTTGCCATCTATTTTGACAATAATGGCTGTATGTTAAGTTATTTTTAGAGGACAGTAAAACATATCCAAGTTTCATTTCTATAGTATTGTCCCTTGAGGAGATATACTAAAATGGTTGCTGAAATGTGAGGGGTCTACACACTGTTTTGAGACAGATTCCACAAAATATCACCAGCATAGCAGGGCATAAGTACAGTGAGGAAAATAAGTATTTGAACACCCTGCTATGTTGCAAGTTCTCCCACTTAGAAATCATGGAGGGGTCTGAAATTGTCATTGTAGGTGCATGTCCACTGTGAGAGACATAATCTAAAAAAAAATCGAGAAATCACAATGTATGATTTTTTAACTATTAATTTGTATGATACAGCTGCAAATAAGTATTTGAACACCTGAGAAAGTCAATGTTAATATTTGGTACAGTAGCCTTTGTTTGCAATTACAGAGGTCAAACGTTTCCTGTAGTTTTTCACCAGGTTTGCACACACTGCAGGAGGGATTTTGGCCCACTCCTCCACACAGATCTTCTCTAGATCAGTCAGGTTTCTGGCCTGTCGCTGAGAAACACGGAGTTTGAGCTCCCTCCAAAAATTCTCTATTGGGTTTAGGTCTGGAGACTGGCTAGGCCACGCCAGAACCTTGATATGCTTCTTACAGAGCCACTCCTTGGTTATCCTGGCTGTGTGCTTCAGGTCATTGTCATGTTGGAAGACCCAGCCTCGACCCATCTTCAATGCTCTAACTGAGGGAAGGAGGTTGTTCCCCAAAATCTCGCAATACATGGCCCCGGTCATCCTCTCCTTAATACAGGAAGTCGCCCTGTTCCATGTGCAGAAAAACACCCCCAAAGCATGATGTTACCACCCCCATGCTTCACAGAAGGGATGGTGATCTTGGGATGGTACTCATCATTCTTCTTCCTCCAAACACGTTTAGTGGAATTATGACCCAAAAGTTCTAATGTTTGGCTCATCTGACCACATGACTTTCTTCCATGACTCCTAACGTAAGCAAACTTAAGACGTGCCTGGACATGTGCTGGTTTAAGCAGGGGAACCTTCCGTGCCATGCATGATTTCAAACCATGACGTCTTAGTGTAATAGTGCAATTTCACCGTAGCCCTTTCCAGCCTTGTGGAGGTGTACAATTTTGTCTCTAGTGTCTTTGGACAGCTCTTTGGTCTTGGCCATGTTAGTAGTTGGATTCTTACTGATTGTATGGTGTGGACAGGTGTCTTTATGCAGCTAACGACCTCAAACAGGTGCATCCTAATTTAGGATAATAAATGTAGTGGAGGTGGACATTTTAAAAGCAGACTAACAGGTCTTTGAGGGTCAGAATTCTAGCTGATAGACAGGTGTTCAAATACTTATTTGCAGCTGTATCATACAAATAAATAGTTTAAAAATCATACATTGTGATTTCTGGATTTTTTTTTTTAGATTATGTCTCTCACAGTGGACATGCACCTACGATGACAATTTCAGACCCCTCCATGATTTCTAAGTGGGAGAACTTGCAAAATAGCAGGGTGTTCAAATACTTATTTTCCTCACTGTGTGTTTGGCTGAATTCATGATTGGTGTGCCATGTGTGTCCTGCTGTAAAGTAAAGCAAAAAAGATTAATATAGACAAAATTCAAAATGGCATAAAAATTACTTTAACATTAATTTTACCTACAGACAACATTTTACAACTTTTCCCCATTCCAGTCAACTACAACGGTCAACTGTCCTGATATTTAATCACTGAAATGCTTCAGAAATTTGATTATTATCATTATCATCGTCATCATCATCAAAATTTTTTTGGTTTTAAATAATGACTTTTGTGGAAACTTTTGACTTATGTCATATCATATCATTTACCCCGTCATACATTGCGGTGTGAACCCTTAACGAATGAGAACTATTCCACAAGTCTGCAACACCTTAAAAAATAAGTTGCATTATATGAAGCTGAATTTCCATTTCTTTTCAGTGATATTTAAAATAAATGATAAGGTCTTGTTTGCAAGTACATATTTATTACCCAGATTTTTAATGTTAGAATTTGACTGAGTGTATTTATAGTCCTAGTTCCTTTAGTATGGATGTTAGTTGGCCACAGTCTCTTTTTTGCAAAATGCAGCCAGGGAACTCTTTTCAGGATGTGAGATACTGTCACCAAAAATGGGTTAAAAGATAACTTAATATATAGATATTATATATCTTATGATCATTTTGAGCAGTGAAATTAGTGTTTTTTCAGCTTCATGGTTTGAAAATGATTTAAAGAAACTTAATTTTTTAAAAGTTAAAATGGCTAAACACCACCACAATCATAGACTTAAGCTTTTACTGAAACTTTACCAACAATATATGGTAATATGGTAAATTATTTAAATATTATGCATAATATATATGCTTTTAAAAGCAGTACAAACAGTCAATATCAGTTAAGTGTGATGTGTACATTGTCTGTATACTTGATTTTTGTGTTGATGATAAATGATTGATAAATGAGTGTGAGTGAGTGAGTGAGTGAGTGAGTGAGTGAGTGAGTGAGTGAGTGATGAGTGAGTGAGTGTGTGTGTGTGTGTGTATGTGTGTGTGTGTGTGTGTGTGTGTGTGTGTGTGTGTGTGTGTGTGTGTGTGAGTGTGTTTGCCCAGCGTTCCCAGGATAGGCTGCTTACTGAAGATAAATGCATGTTAAAAAGGAGACTAAATCCTATCAAAACACAGACTTAACAAAATCTATTAATGACCAAAGATCATTTCTGACAGCAAAGCTAATGAGGTGTATATTCTAGTGCAGGGCTCACCAACCTTTTTGAAACTGAGAGCTACTTCTTGGGTACCGATTAATGTGAAGGGCTACCAGTTTAATACACACAGTTTTCAGTTTGATTTGAAATAACATATTTGCTCAATTTACCTTTTATTATATGTTATTATTAATAATTAATGATATTCATCTATGTGAAGACACTGATCATGTTAATGATTTCTCACAAAAATGATCAAAAATGATTTAACAATGTAGGAAACAGCTATTTTTAGAAAAGGCCCACGGGCTACTCATATGTCCTTGACCCCTGTTCTAGCGGTTGTACAGTATAATGTAATGCCTGGTCCTGCTGACTGCTGAGGCTGCTTTCCCCTTCTGCAGGTGGCTGGTACACTGGCCCAGGTGTGTACAAACCACAAAACATTTTCACCAACACTTTGGAAATCTATTTCCAGATCCAGGGTAGGTTAGCTAATCTGGACTCTATGCATGCATCTAAAAACGAATCATTTTAATAGAAAATATTTTTTTAATATGATTGCTTTTTTCCTCCTTACTGACACCAGCAGTCAGCAATGGCCTTACTCTATACTAATGATGTCAACAATTATTTGATTTTATATAAAAATGCATATGTATTATTTATAATTAACTGACCCCATTATTTGTTTCTGACGGACAAATCACTCTGTCTCTATTTTTTTAATGTTATAAGGGGTTCCAGAGACAGTGGCTCTATATTTCGTCTTAGGCATATGTGCTGGGTTGGTATTCCTGCTGTGCCTGTTTGGTGTGAAATCTACACTGGTGAAGGACATGAAAGATTTGATGGCCGATCTTGAGGATGAGTTCAAGACTGCACGAAGATCACGCCATGGGGTGATCAACGATGACAATATCTCGTTGGACTCTTCCTTTCCACGCCTTACTCAACCTTATCGTGGAGCTCAGCTGTTCAATCCGGAGATGTTCATGTCAGTGGTCATGGAGCAGCCAAGAGACGAGGGCAGGGATAAGGCAGAGGTGCCAAACGGAGATATTTGGCCACACTGCAATTCCAGCCCTTATGCCATCCATAAGACCAAGCTCTTCTCTGCCGAAACTTAGAATTGAACAGAGCTATGACCCGAAAACAATAAGAAGTTTATATGTATTGATTATTTCTTGAATTGCAGAGAACTTGTTTACCTTAACAATCTGTATAATTTACCAAGATTAAAATTATATCATTATACATGCAAAAAGCCAAAAGACTTGCAAAATTATAATTGTTATATAATAAACAGCTTGTATACTGCAGTAAATATACTACAGTACAGTGGCAGTTGTGTGTCTAATATTGAAAATTATATACTTATACTCCTAGATGTACTTCTATAACTTGTTGATTTGTTAATTTGTGAGAATTTTTGTGATGCGATGTTTTGATGGTAAATTAAAGAATGAAAGGACATTTTTGAAAGCACAAAACCCTTTAGGCAGCCAGTGATTTGTTTTGTTCTGTTTTTCCCAAAAGCTTTCTTATTTATTTTTGATTTAGCATGCAATTTTCATTTCTGACAGAAAATGACCACTAGAGGGAGGCTTTTGTTATTTATGTAAGACAAGTAGTGTGTACTAATGACACAAAAAGAAGAAAGTGTATTTCTACAGTTGCTCAAAGCAGGACACAGGACAGTTTATGCTCTTCTGCCATAATAATATATACCACAATTGCCAATCACAGTATGTCCTGAAATGTTTTACTCCTCTAATACAAATGCAGTGTACCAACAATTAAAAGTTGTAATATATTTAATAACATCACGATCTAACTGTTTATTGTCATTTTTGGTTGTGAAACACCTGGTAAACACCACCTTTCTCCTTTTCAACTCCTTCTCTTGTTTTTAAGTTTTTAAGACAAAAAGCAGGTAATAAAATTCAAACCAAATTCAAAATCAAAACTGTTTTTTTATTACTATATAGAACACAGTTTATTAGATGACAAAACCCTAAAAGCAAGATGTTACTGTAGAAATAGTAATGACTGAGCGTGTTCTTTTTTAATCTGAATTTTGAAATAATCTCAGAGCTGTGCCGTTATATAAGAAATAAAACGCATTGAACATAATCCATGCAGAAATGCATTATTATTAAGATTAAAACTGATCACAACTGCAATATTATAGCCTAAAAGAGGTTAGCTGGGAGAGCATTAGACTAAGTCTCAATCCCCAATTCCCAAAACTCCCTTAAGGGCTCAAATAATTACATATATTATCCTGAAAACATTATTCCTCTAATACCACAGTAATTTGCTAGCAATTTTTATTTAATAATGCATGAAAAATTTAAATATTTCTAGTCACATTTAATGGTGAAGAACAAACAGATTAGTTTCTGTTAACATATGAGTGTTAGTATTAGAATGACATGACCGGTTCTTTTCAGATGGGACTGTATAACCCCTGATGAAGTAAAGCATTAATGGTGTGAATTTGTGTAAACAAATTTTGAGAAATGGACCCATCTAGTAAATTTAAATATTAATAATAAATTATTGTGGGTAAAAAGGATTTTAAAAAATAATACTAAATTGATAAAACATATATACATTTAGAATTTATGGGGCTGGAACTTTCCACAGAGGTCTTAGCACACTGACCAACTGCAGCATGAGTCACAGTCATCTAACTGTATTTCATTGTGTGTAGTGTAGTAGCAAATTGGGTGTTGTGGTCTCTTTATAACTGCTTCACCACCCACATATACTTCTAAATAGTTTTTCTCAAATATTTAGGTGGGAGGTTACAAATAGTTATGTGGGAGTTAGCGGCCTGAAGTTTTGGTCTATCAAATGGGAAGAGCTGAAGTTGGCTAGCATATGCATTTACTTACTGGAAGATGCCCTTATCCAAAGTGACTTACAACTTCCAGTCTTTCTGTATTAGTGATGAGTTGAGTGACACTGTCGTTGTGTACAATGTGCTTGCCATGTTTCCTGTTAAAGTCCAATGCTAACTTGCGAAAGCTTCCCGATTCAGCAATGAGTAAGATTTCACTGTTTTATTTTTTGGTCTAAGGCATTCTTAAAACACAAGCATTCTTCAGTGAATGAAAGTTCTGTGGACGAGTGAGTCAAAATTTTACATTTTTGGCTTTAACAGAAGAACTTTTGTAAGTTGGGGATGTTTATTCCAGAGTGTAAGTAATACTAACCAACACTGCTACCTGTCTATACTTCAGTGCCATGCAGTTCCATTTGGATTGTGGTTTATATAAACAATAAGCAGATGTCCAGGCACTGTAAGAGTTATTTAGAATGCAAAAAATTAGCTGGAATGTTTAATTAATAATGGAATGGGTGCCCAGTCACCAGACCTTGGTCATGTTGAACTGCTCTTAGACATGGCAAAGTATTTCATCTGATTTAGGATTAAGGTTCGATGACTATGCAGACCATTTATCAGGATCTGTCTGGCCACTCTAAAATCAAACCCAGATCATAGGAGTGTTGCAGTGATGGCTGAACTTCTGCGAATTTTCCACCTTTCCACAAAAGATCTTTGGAAAAACAGACTGCCCACTGATTCCTTAGTCACTGCTGGCCCTTCTTTCCTGTTTGCTGACTTCAGTTGGGTGGCCAGATCTGTAGCCAATCCCAGATCTGTGGCTTAGCGCAATAAAAGAAAATATATATATTAATGTTGTTCAATATCCACAAAACAAATTAGTTTTGGGATTTTTATGTGAAATTTATAACTGACAGCACCAGCCTTTCCTTTCTTTTGCTTTCCTGGGGCAAAATATTTATCCATAATTACAACATTATTAGCCTAAAATATTGTACAGTGTCCACCAAGAACCTGATAATTAATAGAATAAGCACATTTAACACAAATCTATTGTTTGAATGAACTGTTATAGAAAAAATATTTTACAAAACTGCATATAGTATAGAACAAAATATAAGCTACATCTGATCCTATTTTGTCACTGAGTGTAGTAAATACAGTAAACCTCATTTATAAATATTATGGTCAAGTTGTGTAAATGTTTTCACAATTCCAGACTAAACAATAGATTTCCACCAGCTCTAACACATTTTTGTAAATACTGATTTTCTCAGGACTCGTATGTATTTTGATGAATGCTAATCACATGTAAATGACTTGTGAGAATTGTCTTGACACCCACAAAATCCAAAAAAATGCAACAGTCACTCAGCTGAAATGATGAGCAAATGGCAAAAATAGACACAAGTGAAAGCTATTTTTAGCCTCTTTTGATGTTTATGGCAATAAAAATATACATAATTCACAGTACTACAATCCACTGAAAATGTCTGAATCTCGAGTCAAGTTATGGAAGAAGTAAAAAAAATGGTTTAAGACATATTTTTTAATTCATAGCGAAGTGTATTATTTCCATAAGTTCTTCACACACTTTCTAATTCCATGTTAGAAAAATCAGGACATGTGCTACAAATAGTGCCACAGAAAAACATCTGCCATAAGTAAATATTCCACAGCATGCTAGAGACTATGCATACCAGATCTGTCACCAGTCATCTATCAGATCTGTCAAAATGCCAAACAAATCTGACAAACACTTTCTTGTTTGACATAATTTATGGTTTTATGTTTTGTGTGTATTTGTATTATTTGATCAGTTGAGGTTTATATTAGTCAACATATATTTTTCTTAGACCAAAGATGGGAAGTAACGAAGTACAAGTACTTAAGTAGATTTTCCTGGTATCAGTATTTTATTTCACAACTTTTACTCATTACTTATTTGTTTATTTGTGAGAATTTTTGTGATGTGATGTTTTGATGGTAAATTAAAAAATAAAAGGAAATTTTAGGAAGCACAAAACCCTTTAGGCAGCAAGTGATTTGTTTTGTTCTGTTTTTCTCAAAAAGCGTTCTTATTTCTTTTTGATTTAGCATGCAATTTTCATTTCTGACAACAATAAATGTTAGAAATATGTTTTACACAAATATCTGTACTTTCTACTTTTTACATTTTTGAACCAAGCTTATTACTTTGGTTTAGACATGATCAATATTTTTTTCTTCTCAGTGCTTTTCAGCCCATCAACCTTGTCATTCAGTGGCTTTTACAACCTTCCACTGATGTATCATTTCCTGACTATCACGCACCACAGATGTAGGCTATGAAGCTAACAACAAGCAAGGCAGAAGGCAACAAGAAGTATGGCTGATGTGGATGAGACAGAGAGAGTCAGTGATGCAAACATGACTGAGAACAGAGACATTCCTGATTATCATAGTTTTTTCTCTGCTTGTGTTCGATATGATGGTTGTTCAGCCTGGATACATTCATTATGTAACAACATTTTTAATTATTTTGTATTAATATATTAATATGATGTGAGGTCCAGTTACCAGTGTAACACTTAAACAGGTAGTAGTAAAGGCTACTTTTTTACTTAATTACATGTCAGAGCCCAAACTTCTTTACTTTAACTTGAGTGAAAAAGTGTAGTCAGTACTTCAACTTTAACAAATCTTTTAAAACATGAATATCTATACTTCTACTTGAGTAAACGATGTGTGGAGTAAATGTACACCTAGAGACACAAATGGGTTTTCCAAAATTCCAGCACTCACGTACTGTATAACAGTGGTGAACAGTAACAACTGTACTTAAGTAGTTTATTTATTTATTTATTTATTTATTTTTGCATATTTGTACTCTACTCAAATATTTTCATTTGGGGAGACTTTTATTTTAACTTCACTACAAATCAAAGTCAAATATCTTACTTTTTACTCAACTTTTTACCAGTTCCTTTTTATTTATGAGCGGGCGGAACGGGACGTCCCCGCAAATCCACCAAATTATGGATGACAAAAAAAGCTCTAAACCCTCAGGAGCCCAGTTAAGAAAAATTGCTATGCTTTTACACATAGGGCAACAATATTTCTTTTTGATGTCATAAAGGTTTTCTGTGATTGTACTTAAAAGGTCCTGAACTGAGTTCAGTAACGGGAATCTCCAGTGCAGCTTAAAAGGCTACCGTAATTTAAAAGACATATGTGATAAGGATATAGATTTTGTATAGATGTTGTATGCATCTTTTATCTTATTAACCGTGTTGTTTGGTTCTTGGTTCTGAGAGTTTGATTAATTGTGCACAATGACGAATTTAATTGTGCAATAAATGCATTTGTGATATTTATACATAGAATTGAGCTCTTAGAAATATATCCAAATTCGTGGACTGTTCTGAGAATATGTCTTACTCATCCAGTGACTGTAGTTGAAACCGAGAGGATCTTTTAAAAGCTGAAACTAATTAATAAGGGAAACGTTGGGTCACGGCTTGGTTCAGTCTGAGCTTCATTCAAGCTGGAACTGCCATTGCCACCAACCGCCACCACCATTAACACCAACATACAGTTCAGCATCAATTCAACATCAAGCAGAACAATTTGAGAGTAATAAATGTTTGAAGAAAGTCCTGACTCGAACTTGCCACAGCATGTGTGACCTTATTTGCGTTGAAAGTATGCTCATGATAATTTATTAGATATCAATCAGTGTTTGACTCATTCATATAATTCTATTAATAGATTGGTTTGCTGAGAGTAACATTAAAGTCTTTTCACATAAACTGAGTTGATTAAGCAAAGAGTCTTGTGATAAAATTGCTAAGAGGACATTATGGCCATAATAAATCAGTACTTTGGATACTTAAGTAAATTTAAGGCCAAATTCTTTTGACGCACTTTTGTACGTTGCTCTGGATAAGGTCGTCTGCTAAATGCCGCAAATGTAAATGTACTTTTACTCAAGTGAATGTTTAAAGGGAGCACTTTTTCTGGAGTGATATTTTACCTACTGTATCTCTACTTTTACTCAAGTACTGTACATGCTTTGTGTACTTCGTCCACCACTGCTGTGTACTAGAACTGGTAAATAACAACATGCCTCGTATGGGGATTGCATTAGGTTGCAAAAAAGTGCGCATTTAATTACTATGCGCAAATCCTGCGCAGTGTTGACGTTCAGAGAACCTTAACCCGCAACCTTCGCTGTTTTACACAGATGTGGAAGCCGAAGCTAACGCCTGGTGTTCATAGTAGCCGTAGTTTTCAATAAAACGTGTCTCAGGATGTCGCAGCGAGTTTTTCGACAGTGAAGGGTTAAAAATGTAATATTAATGAATACTTTATAGCATTGCGAGGTAAATGTCAGGGTTTTTTCCGCACTTTGCCGGAGACAGCAAGCTTCGCCTCTCGGATTAGAACTAGCTTAGCAAGACGCTAACCGCTTCTCACCGGTCACCGAGGAAACTACAGAGTTAGCTAGCAAAATAGTGTCGTTTTTCAGGGACTTAAATAGAACATTGTTATCGTCGGTAAACTAGAGACGTGTTTTCTAAACTCCTTACCCACATGGTAAAGCTGTTTATCAAGTCAGTCTCTAGGGCACGGATTAGACAAGGGGACCGCAGGGGTGTGAACTGGTATGAGACAAATATTTAACCAGTTAACTAGCCAGCCGGTCAGTGGCTAGCTAAAGATCTGGCAAGAAGCTAACCGGCGACCTGATCCATGATGTCCTCCCTCGGAATCTGCGAGCAGACCTGCCTGGCAGTATCCTTTGGAAGTTGTCTGAGTGTAGTTCAATAGTTATAATAATACCTGAGTTGGACAAGAGTTAGGGGTGTGTGTGAGGGAGAGAGGGGGCTTGGGCAGTGCTGTGACATAGGGACTAACTGCTTAAACAAACTTAGAATCTATTCAGCAGGACCAGGAACACACAAATTAAAAAAAAACCCTTTCAGTTGATCTCTTTTACACAGTTTGCAGGACTGGGTGTGAGTGTGTGTAACGACGTCTTGCCAAACTTGTGGGTGAACTGGATCCAAAAAGCTTTGTATTGGCTGTTTAGGAATAGTATTGATCGACTTGAATCCCAAAAGCTTAAGTTAAGGTGATGCCAATCCAACACAGTGCACCATACAGTCATGTTTACACCGAGGGACAATGTGGCGTGACCAATTTAATTTTTGCCTCTAAATGCCATGCCATTACATACCAGGATGTCTTTAGAAGGTGGGAGGAAGCTGGCACAGGCATGGTGAAAACATACAGACAGGCAGCCTAGGTCCGGATTGCACCAGGAAACCGGGCAGGATTATGGCTGAAAGAGCTTAATAGGACTTCCATGATCGACTGGTAAATAGCTCCTGCAAAATCTAAAATAATCAGTGGGGTAGAAAGAAAGCGCACATAGGTGCTATTTGGACTAATCGTGCTTCCATTTATTGAGTGTGAGGGAAACATTACAGCGATGGTTCTCCAGTTGTTCAGTGAATTGGTTGTCATTCTATACTCCTTTTGGTTACTAAGGATCATACAAATCATGGCAGTCCTTTATTTTGTATGCAGGTGTTATATAACCACTATTCCCTTGTCGTCCCCCTCTTCATTTATCTTCTATAATACACAATTAAATCCTTAACTGTAATGTTCAGACAGTGAAGGGACATGAGCTGAGGGCGGGGAAACGAGAACCTCGACTCCTGTCTCTAGTGGAGAGTTCAGGACAGTTCACGTGAGTATCTGCTCCTGATGTGGTCATGTTTAGATTCACTTCTATTTGTTGTGTCTTGGTGAAAAAATGGCTGTCCTGTTGCATGTTTTTTCACACAATATATAAAAACACATTTACTGTTTCTTGTGTTTTGTAAGAATTCTTTGCACTTTCACAAGACTCACAAATGAATAAACTGTCTATCATCTGTCATCCAGATGCGCTTTAATCTCCAGATGTATGAAACTGTCCGTATATGCAGCATTGTTATGCTGACAAGTGTTTCAGCACTCACTTACTGTTGCAGTGTGTGTGTGTGTGTGTGTGTGTGTGTGTGTGCGCGTGTGTCTAACTGACCTGGAGAAAGTGAGTAGTGTCACTTCCAGGCAGTGTGCTGTCCATTATCCTGCATTCCTCTGTGGTTTCCTAAAGCCTTAATGAACCTCACATGGTCACCCAGTCGTTTTAAATGCATTACAACTTAACAACACAGAACCACCTGCTGTATTCTGGAGCAGTACAGTGAGGCAATGTTATCTTTTATACCTCACAGCAGCATTTCCTGCTCCACAACTTGGAGTGAGCAAGACAAAACACTGATTTCTGATATAGTTATTTTGCTCGTTAGAGCTTGTAAAGAGCTCTGAGCACCAGACAGGAAACACTGCAGTGTTTTCAGTTGAACCTGTGTTGCGTGTCATCTTTAAGCAATCCAATGTGGAGCGAAAACAACAATCACACTTGAGTGTGTACATTTTCTTTCACCGTATTTCGGACTTTTGGAATTTATTTGGAAGACAATTCTTGGGCAATAATTTTGTTGAAAAAATGTTTAGGGCTGCAACAAATAATCGATAATGACATTTGTTGTCAAGGAATGCTGTTATCTATTAGTTGTGCTGCTCAAGTAACGGTTTAGCGGGACGGTAAGATCGCACCGCCGCTTGTGAAATGGAGGAGAGTAGAGGTGAACCGGCAGCAGGATAAAGTTTGTGTCCCAAGTCACTGATGAAGGTGAAACATCAGCACGGTAAGCAAAAATTGTTTAATCCTCATCATGTGTAAATGGTGTAGGTTAATGAGTTGCTGTTGTGTAAACTGTTTGCTAACTTCAAGACAGTCGCACTGGATCTGTTCTGTCGTGACTCGCGAGCATCAGGTTGCACAGTCAGCTCGCTCGCGACTTCGTGATGGATTCAATTAAACACTAAATCTAAAAGGAGCAAATAACATCAGTAAACAATTACATTTTCGTCACTATTGTTTTTTATTGAATGCTTATGCATTTGTACAACAATGCATTTTTTTTTATTAAGTCTGTTAGTTTCTCTGTTTTATTCTCTTTTTATACTGTTTGTCTGCTACAACAATTATCTGTTTTAGCTAAATGCTTGTTTTCAATGTTTGTATATTTAATTTGTCTATAACATTTAAATATTATAAAAAAAATTATTAATTATATATTCTAGATGCTTATTTTTTCACAACTGTCTCTATTTATTTTTTAAACAAAAACTGTCAAAACAATGTTATTATATTTGATATAGATATTTTAAGCATGACTGTCAATTTGCCTTTTGCAATCATCATTAGAAACATTACTAATGTTGATTCACACAGATTGCTTCACCTTGCATTCTCAAATTTTGTTTTTGTTTTCTTTTGTTTTTACAGAAACAACCCAGCATGAGTGAATTTGTTCGAGAGAAATCGCCCATGCACTTCTCAACAAGCAGCTACTATAAGCTTTAAAATGTCTAAATTAAAGATAGTTAAACTCAATATGTGGCGTTTGAAATTTTTTTTAATACACCTTTATACAGTACATAAATACCATGAATTAGGGTTTTATATAGTTGTAATATGCAAAACATCTAATAAAAATAAGGAATTATAAAAGAAAAACAGATTAATCCAAAATACATAAATAGAATAATCATCCGATTAATCGATTTAGTCCAGCCCTAAAAAAATATTAGTAATCGGGTAAATCCATGTCACTGATTTGGACTGGTGATGTGGTGGTGACAGCCATACTCTGGTGCAGAGCAGAATGACTGATCAGAGACCATGTGACCAAAGTGGCCTCAGTCCACTTCCAATGAGACTAGACCTGGAGACTAGATCAGTGAACTGCATGTGAACCAAATATGTCATGTTTTGAGTTTAAGCTGAAAGAAAGCACAGAGCTAAGTATTGCGAAAACAAAAAGAGAAGACAAACAGTGAAAGTGACACAAAATATTCAAGCTAGTTATTTATATAATGATCTAGTTATCGCTTGCAAATCTTGTGTGATTTCTACATTAACATGAAAAGGTTTATCTGTCATTTTTGCCATTCCCCTTTTGATCTTAACATGCCTACTTTCTTTGCAGCATAAAAACAAACCAAAGCAGATGAAACAAGTATTTCAGTTCAGTCTGCTTCAGACTAAAGTGTGTTAGCATGCGCTTCCTTTCTAACATGTTTTCTAATCAGATAAGGTTAAGTGATGTCAATGCTGCACATTTATTTTGCTCATTGTTTCCTAATTTTATGGCAATTAAAAGATATATTTAAAAGGTGAATATGTGAAAATGTGTCCCAACTGTCAAAAATTGATAAAATAATTGCAGAGCGTGAATAAACTCTCAGGTTCTCACAGTTCTTACAGAGCTCCCATCCTGTGAGAAAAAGGAAGTTGGGGCATGTGGTGAGAAACAAAATCATAATATTATAGTTATTAGTGTAGCGGATGAGAGATGGAAACTTGCCTGTGGTAGAAAATGAAAGCCACAATTCTTTTTTTTTTTTTTTTTTTTTTTTTTATTATTTATTTATTTATTTAAATTTATTTTAGAAACAAACTCACTTTTGGCTGACACTTTACTTGCCTTCTATGGTTTGTGTAATTTAATCCAGAGACATTAGTCAGGATGTGTGTGTGACCGTACAAGAGTATTTGCATGGGTATGCTACTATGGTGCACCTCACTTTGTGATGAAAGATGCAACATTGTTGAGGATCATGTTGTCAGGTCATCCTACAGCATACAATGCAAAAGTATTATTATTACGGATTTTAAATTAAGTTGCATAAGAAAGATCTTGCTTTCTCTTTCTAAGGTTGAGTGTTTTGGCGAATCCTGACGCAGTCGTATCCAGTCCAGTGCCTCAGTTGTCCATACCGATCAATAAGCATTTTCACATAATACGTGGTAAGTACTGTGGCTGATATATTGTGCTATTTCATAACACAGTTGCTCCAATCTTGTCCTATAGCACAGTCATAATTTTAGTATTATGTGGTGAGTTTAAAGCAACTTGATGAGTAAAACGTTGTCAGCTTATTTTTAGCCTCTAAAGCGTGCATAAATGTGCTTCCTTGTAAATGTAAAAGCAAACATTTACAGCGAGCCAATAGGAATTTTTTTGTCTACAGTAGTACAGCCCCTAGCAACCTTTGTACATACGAGTCATAACTTCCTGCAACTCTCTTATGTTCCAGAAGCAGAGGAGGCGCTTCTCATTGACCTCTCAATAAGCAGTAAGAGCAATCCAGGATTTTCTATATATTATTTTATGCTTAGCAGAGACATTTATACTTGAATAGAGAGAAAAGAACTAGGAAAGATCCTATTTACAGTGTTTATTGTATTTTAATGTAATTAGTTAATTGCCTTCTTACTGTTGGCACATGATTACAGCTTAAATTTGTTATATTCTCAATGTTTTTTTGTGTGTTTTTTTGATGGATTTGCCTTCTCCCACACCTTGGTTATGCAAAGTTATACAGCACGCTTCTCTTTCTTTTGGCAGCGACGCTCAAGATCCGTATTCGAGGGGAGCAAGCGCCAGAGCTCTTGCTGGAGTTACAGGATGATGAGCGTACTCAGACTTTTTCCAGCAAGTGATGAAGGCTAAGCACCAAGGTAAGGATACTCCCCTTTGCATTTGATTATTTATTAACTTTTGCTATCTTTTTGTTTAACATGGTCGCATATTAACTCAATCAAATGCAGTAGTAGTTTATAATATTCCCAATTTCAAATCTCAGGAGTGTCACTCAGCTTTTTTTTGCTTTTTTTTTTTGCTTAATGCTCGTTAAAGGGGGCCGTCTGTTATGTTTCTTTACTTAAACCATATGCTTTGCAATCTTTTATTTGGTGTTGAAGTCCGAGCAGAGACCACAGGTTTAAAAATAAATAAATAAATAAATAAATAAATAAATAAATAAATAAAAGTGTTGTTTAATTGTAGCAGAGAAATCAAAAGACATAAATTAAAAAAAGAAAAAAAGAAAAGAGAGGATACATTATACATATACTGTATAGTATACATTATACTAATACTTGTTTATTTTTGTATATATTTTATACACACATACATACACAGTGGTACCTTGTCACTCAGTCGATTTTTTGCTTTGTTACGTGAGCAAAAAATTGAGGTACAAGCTCGAGACGACGCTGCTAGATGGCGAAGCGAAGCCAGAAAGCACAGACTGTGACGAAAATTAAGATAAGCAAAGAAGAAAAAGTATATAGCTAGTAAGCAGTTTCAATTGGACACCTAAAATTGCACAGTAATAATGTATATGGATTATTTTCTAAAAAAAACAAAATAAAAAGCCTGTTTGGTATATGCTTAATCACCTGTATGCTGTCAGTTTCATGTTGCTCAAGTGAGCTCTACTGCAAAGAGAACATATTTTGTAATCTTCGTCTTTCACTGTCAGTGAAATATCCACTCGGAGGAAATACACGATTGGTCTTTGCGGTGCTGCAGGGTCTGTAAGAAAGTTGTGGACCATCAGCCTCTAACCATTCAACACAAGCTATCATTACAATTAATCTTCATCATTTTTCCTTTTTTTTTTTTTTTTTTTTTAACACAATCATATAGGCTTTTTAGCTTTTTTTATTTATTTATGGTGTGGAGGGAATAATTAAGGGCTGTAACAAAATCTCTAAGTATAATTTAGACGCAAGTGTTAGGTAGGCAAGCATGAATTTTCTTATCAACTGGAATAAACCCTATACTATACATGTAAGATCATTTTTCCAACTGTACCATAGCACCTATGTGATAGATGCACAATGCAGTGTTTCTATATTACATTCCGCAGTCAAGGTCTATAAATAACCTGTAACGCTATAAGCACAGCAGGTTTTAATGCAAATGATTACAAGCAGATTGCAAATGTCAAGCTTGGCAGAGTGTTTTTCCTAGTCCGGCAAGTTAAAATAATTCAACTGAGACAATATAAAGATGGCTATAGAGTAAAATAGTCTATTGGTGAATACAGTTATTTATCACTGAAAATCTTTTACCTATTTATATTCGACATAATGGATTTTTTTAGTAAGCAAAATGTCTGTTACAGAGGTGAAAAAGCCCGTCACTGTTTTAATATCTAGTCTGCTTTAAATGTTGACAAATTTTCATTATATTATTTGTAGGTTTGCATCATTTATTACATATGGAAGGAATAGATAGCTGCTGATTTTAGACAATAGTTCTACTCCATTCAGTGGTGTATTTGAGCTTTTCTCTATTTTCTCTTGGGAGCTAACAAAGTGTTGGTTTTATTTTTGAGTGAGAAGACACTGAAATGTATAGTTTCCAGGAGTGCATACATTAGAAGATAAAAAAAAAAAAAATGCATTTGGTGATATTTGCCATTTTGCATTATTTTCTTTTTATTCAACTTGCCCTACCAGTTTTCAGTTTCCTGTTCGCTTTTGGTCAGCACACAATGATAAATCTGTTAGCAGCAGGATATTAATGAGTTCACTAGGAACAACATAAGAAGACCTCATTGGTAAGAGTCATCCCAGACTAATGTGCTATATGCCCTTTTAGCAAGATGTATTACTATTAGCTTTATTCATGACCGTATAATGAATTGGTTTCTTTTAAGATTTGAAGATAAATGGACTGAGTTTGAGTTTTTAAGAGTTTTTAAAGTTTTTAAGTGAAATGTTCCTTATTAAATAAACAAAATGTGACTCCATACCTGTTAGTCTTATTTTATTATTTTGAAAGATGTGCAGTTGTTTTGTAAAACAGGTCCATAGTTGTAATGGTTGTTTATGGTTTCTTCCAGTTGAAGGAAAAAGTTCACTGCCGAAGAAGATGGAACCTGTTGTTTCTGCCCCATCTAAAGGCTCTATCCCGATTCCCCCTCAGAGAAGCACCTCCAAGGCAGCAAGCAATTCGTCCAGAGCCATGCAACAAGGCGACACCAACAGTAGCATGCCAGGAAAGCCTTTAACATATGGTGCATACAGCCACTTGTGTTCATGTATTAATTGGATACGTGCACAATTTATTTATTCACAGCGTAAATGCGCAAAAGCTCTTATCCAGACTTTTATTTGTGCTTTCATTAGATTCTGTAGGCTCTCAAAGTCAGCTTGTGACAGACTTTGGCTTTGAGGATCATTTCAACCATGGTTTAAGAGTAGAGGAAAAGAAGAATAGACAGAATCGGATAGTTGCCCCAAGAGAAGCCCCTCCTCCACCTACACCTCCCCTTCCCCCTCGGAAAGGAAGTTTCAACCCCTCTGTTGCCCCTGCTGCAGTCCTACCTCCCAAAGATAGACCTCCTCAATTACAAATGGCCACACCGGTCAGGCAAGAGTAAGTTTGATGCAGGCTCCTTTTGCATTAAGGACTTTTTCCTTTTCATATAGCGTTTATATATTGTATAATTTATTCCTGCAGGTACAATCACTCTACAGACCGATCTAACTCTTGGACTAACAGTCCAACTACGCAAACCATGAGGCAAGCTATGTTAAGTAGCCAGACAGGCCAGAGAGAGGGCCTTCTCAAATACCGTTTGGGCAAGAAGGAGAAGGAGTTTGTGGACATCCAGAACTTTAGGTTAATTTTATTTTCTTTTGTTTCGAAAATAAATCTGAATTATGTATACCTATTATTAATATTATAAGGCTGACATTTTCCCCCACTATATTTTTTTCAGGCTTTTTGCAGGCACCTGGAATGTAAATGGTCAGTCACCTGATAGCAGGCTGGACCCCTGGTTGTCTTGTGACCCTGAGCCTCCTGATGTGTATGCAGTGGGGTCAGTGTCACTAATAATTTCTGTATCAAAAATGTCACAAAATCTGTTAGTATGTACTTACTTTTCATTGATTTGTTAATCGATTTACAAGGTTAATATTTAGCAGTGACTTTCTGCATAACAGCGGAGGAGCTTCCTTACTGTATTTTATGTCTTTAGCCTTTTTTTTAATGTGTTAAACAAAAAAACCATTGTGGCTTAAAAGGTTTCAAGAGCTGGATTTGAGTACAGAAGCATTGTTGTACATGGATTCATCCAGACAGCAACTGTGGGTTGATGCAGTGGAGCGGAGCCTTCATCCCAAAGCCAGATACAGTCAGGTGAGTGACTGACACCACAGAAAAACGTAACTACATTTGAACCTGCTGTTTTGTCACAACTTCAAGAGATGACAAGTTTTATAGCTTATATTCCACACACACACACACACACACAAACACAAAAATGTTTAGCTCTATAAACTAATTTGGGTTATTTTTCTATTTCAGGTACGTTTTATTCGGTTAGTTGGTATGATGCTAGTGGTGTTTGCCAAAAAGGAGCACAAAAACCACATCAGTGAAATTGCTGCTGAGTCTGTTGGAACTGGCTTAATGAACAAAATGGTGAGTCTAACTGTTAGTAGAGTGGTTCTTTTTTTGAAAGGATAATAAGGATGCTCGTGCCAAGTTTCAGTTCATGCACCTCATAAATACTGGCTGATATGTGTCCACCAACAGGGAAATAAAGGAGGTGTGGCAGTGCGGTTTGTGTTTTACAACACCAGCTTTTGCATTGTGAACTCCCACCTCGCCGCCCACGTTGAAGACTTTGAGCGACGCAACCAGGACTACAAGGAGATATGTGGCCGCATGAGCTTTCACCTCATGGAACATCCACCTCTCAATATAGTCAAACATGAGTAAGTTGTTTTTTCTTCATTCAGTTTGTCAAACATCAATAAAATCCTAAAACTGTCTATTGCTGTATGTTGAGACATAAATCACTTTAGGTATCTTCCATTTATAACCCAGTTTTTAAAATTCAGTTGAATTGTTTCTAACAAGTTGTTCGAATTTGTTTGTCTCAGTGTAGTAATATGGTTGGGAGATCTGAACTACAGACTGTGTTTAAATGAAGCAGCTGAGGTAAAGAGGCTCATTGCTAACAAAGAGTTGCGGAAACTCCAGTTGTATGATCAGGTACGTGCAAAGAGATAATGATCAATGTGCTTAGCCAAATAGATAAGTAGGAAAGAGGAAGACATTGTGTGTATAGTAAGAAAACGTCTTCTTAGTTCTCAAAACCTATTTGGGAACGCCAATTCACAGTCAGTCACTGGAATCCCTTGTTGTTCCTGTTTCCTTTTTTGTCATGTTTTTGCTTGTCCACTTAGATGTGCCTTAATTACAGGGACAGTTCCCCTGCCTTTATAATACAGCTGTTTTTGTTTTCTCTTCTTTCTCTTTTAACAGCTGAACATCCAGAGGGAGACTAAACGTGCCTTTACTGACTTTATGGAAGGAGAAATCAATTTTATCCCCACTTACAAATATGATGCAAAATCGGATCGATGGGACTCAAGGTATTACTGTAGATCTAGGTTCATCACAGTCATACACACACAAATAAAATAAAAAACTTTTTATCATGGAGAGTGTGTTTATAGGAGACAGTCTGTTTCTGTGTTTGGCTTTTTTTAAATTTTTATTTAAAATAAATTTTTTTGATCCAGCGGCAAATGCCGGATTCCTGCCTGGTGCGATCGTATTTTATGGAGAGGTAATAACGTCAAGCAGTTATGCTACCGCAGCCATATGGAGCTGCAGACCAGTGACCACAAGCCAGTCAGCTCTGTTTTTACCATCGGGGTAAGCTTTACTGTTCCACCATTTTTTTAAAACACTCTTCATAATATAATATATTTCACCGATTGCTACTCTTCATTCTGTGGGTCTGTGTTTTATGTTTTTGTGTGACAGGTGAAAATGGTAAATGAGCAGCGTTATAAGAAGGTATTTGAGGAGCTAGTTCGTGATATGGATAGAATGGAGAACGACTTTCTTCCTTCTTTGTTGCTAACTCAAAGAGAGGTGAGTAATTAGAGCAAATATTTTGCGTCTTGAATTATACCCACACATTTTCTTTTAATTTTTTTTGCTTTTACATCTGTGCATGCAATAATAATCTAATTTACAAAGTGCCATTTTATCAATTCAGATTGATGAGATATACAGTAAATATGTATGTTCTACACATTCCTACATTCTTTTGGATCTACCAATTGAATGGATGTCTTTTTTTTGGGGGGGGGGGGATTAGATTTGTATTCTGACTAGGCCATTTCAAAAATGTGACTTTGCTTGTGCTTAGTTTATTACTATGATGAAAGGTAAAATTTTACTTCAACTGTCCAGACATGCAGTTTTTTTCTGAGTATTTAGAGCTTCGATTCCATAGCCAAAGCCCCATAACATGATGCTGCCACCACCATGCTTTAATTGGTTTGGTGTTTTTTGGGAGATAAGCTATCTTTTAGAATTATTTCCAAAAGGTGCTTACCTGGTTTTGCAGATGAACAAATAAATTTGAATAGCTTCAGAATAAGTTTTTGTATTTTTTTTATACACATCAGGTAATAAATAAGTGTTTATTAAGTTGCTCTGGTCATAACATTTGACTGAGCTTGTAATTTCACAAGTGCAGCACATAAACGCCTTCCATTTTAAAGACATACAGTGCGAGAACATGGTCAAGAGAGAAAACACGACTAAAAGCTTTTCTCCCTTTAGGATTTGTAGTGGGTGTGACCAAGCGTGGCATTAGAAGGTCATGATCTGTCAATAGAATTAAAGGAGCCATCAATTTGTACTGTATCATATATTAAACTGTGCAAATGACTCAAAATTCGTATAATTATTTCTACTGATTACATCCGGTAGCCAGAATCAGATTTATGAACACAGAGTTGCAATAAAAAAAAAATAGATTTTTAAATAAAAATTTTAACTAATCAAAAATAATAAATTTTAAGTTAAAGAAATTATAATTATATAATATTGTGTTAAGGATTGCTTGTTAAAATTTGTATTTCTGTTTTATAAAATGTTCATATTAGTTGAAGTGAAGTGTTGTTTTTTTTTTCGTCTTCTTTCTGGTCAGTTCCACTTTGAGAACGTGAAATTTCGCCAGCTACAGAAGCAGAGTTTTCTTATTACCAATGACGGTCAGGTGCCCTGTACATTTGCCTTCATCCCCAAACTCGCAGACTCTCAGTATTGCAAACCCTGGTTGCGAGCAGATCCCAATGATGGTGTTCTTGACCCTAGTAAGTGCCAGTCATATTAGACTGTTCTTTTTCTTTTTTTTTTCAGAAATATTTCAGAATATAGATAATGGAAAATTGATAGCACATTAAATGTCAACATTTAATAAAGTATGATATAAATATGTATTAAAAGGAAACGATTAGCTGCTTGTTGCTCAAGTTCTTTTATTTATTTATTTTTCCTCAGATGAGACCATTGAAATATCTTTGGAGGTGTATGTGAGTAAAGACTCTGTAACTATGCTCAACTCTGGAGAGGATAAAATTGAGGACATCTTGGTGTTGCACTTGGACCGGGGAAAAGACTATTTCATCACTGTGTCGGGGAACTACCTGCCAAGCTGTTTTGGAACCTCTCTGGAGTCACTGTGCCGTATGAAGAAACCCATCCGTGAAATTCCCATCACCAAGCTCATCGACTTGGTAAGGGATAAACCACAGCCACAAGCATGTAGACGTAGTGATTTATTTACAGAGTAGATCACCTAGATGTACTGTAAGTAAGTCTGCAATACTTAAGCCCTTGCAAAGACAACTTCTCATGTTGTAATGATTTCTAGTTTCAAAAACAATTTGTAGAAGAATTTTTATTTATTTATTTAAATAGATTTTTCTGAAATGGTCTAGTAGACATTTGCTGTTTTTACTCAGCACAGGACACTAAATATTGCCAAACCAGCGATTTCATGTTTACATATTCCGGATGCTCTAACTTTAGTTTGCTCTGGTTGTGTCCATCCTTTGTGCTCAGCTATTCGCCAGTTTCTACAGTTGCCAGCTCAGGTTATAATATTATTTTCACACTTTTATTGTCAGTGCAATCATAGGTGCTCAAGTAATACTCACTGAAAAAATGTGGGATATATTGAGACAGCATGTATTATGAGACGAGGCAATAGGAACCGACGCATGAGATAGAAACATGAGCTCAGTCTTGAACCTATAATGATATTTGTGGTTCCCCCTAAAGACTCTTACTGAGTTATTTTTCCACCAAGGCTGAAAAGGGAAACTTCTAGCATTTAACCTGATGAGATTAGATTTTTGGGTGTGTGTAAATTTTAAATCATCTCCTTCTCTGAGAGACTGAGCAATAGAAATTCAGTTTTAAATTTTGAAATACTGTTTTAAATGATCAATACCGTATAAAATTCATTTCACATGTAACAGCTGCCCAGGTTTTAAAGGCTCATGCTATCATTACCCAACTTTATCCAAAAGAGGCTTTTTACTTAGGTGAATTATTAATGCTCTACAATTTCTACCAGTATTCAGCTTTAGTTATGAATCAGTAATCTTTTGTCCATTTCTGTCACTTTACATCTAGCCATATTATCTATTAAATTTTTTTAATTAGATAATTAATTAATATTAATGCATTAATTAAAGGGTGTAACGGTACACAAAATTCATGGTTCGGTATGTACCTCGTTTTTTTAAGTCATGTTTCGGTTCAGTTTCAGTCCAGTAATGGGGAAGAATTGCAGAACATAAAATTGCTTCTTTTTTTATTATTAATGCAGTTTATTAACATTTGGGAACATCAACAGTTTATATTTTTAAAACAATTTTAAATAAAAAGCCTGCTCGGTTAAATAATATATAAAATGCTATTTTCTGATATTTTATAAAAATAAAATATGTAAAAGTAAAAAAGAATAAATTAAATTAATGCAATGCATTTTCTTTTAAAACATTGATTAAATTGAATAGTATTTTAGGTAGGGAGTGCGTAGCCACAGTGACGCTGCGTTAACTGCGTTAAGCGCTCCAAGTGCGAGGAGGAAACTGAAAAAACTTGCGGTCCGCCACTTAATACGTTCCTGAGGCAACTCAGATCAGAAGCTGATGATTGTTGCTGTGTCCTGTTTCCATATTTAACCCATGGAATGAGACGCAGGACAGATAAGGCAACTTGTTTTTTTGTTTTTGTATTTTTTTCCCCAAAGGTTTACGGCATATTTAGTAACATCTAGTCAATCAAGAGTGCTCTTTATCTTTTCCTTTTTTCAGCATTTATCAAAGCAAAATTCTGTTACATGCCAGTATGAATGCTCATGAGTTATTTTTCATTTCATTTCTACTTCTCTATTTTCTTAACTGCTTACTAGTGGTGAGCTAAAATGCTTACCATCTCTTATGCAGTGCTTCCGTTTCACTAGTTATCTAATTTCCTGTCCTCTTCTTTTTTCTTTTTTTTTTTCCCCATTCCAATCTCCCCTGTATGCATTGTGCATTCTTTTTTTTCCCCCAACCAATAATACTTGGGACTGCTTCACTCTCAGGGAGAAGATAGCTACATGGAGAAGGTAAAGCTCTAAGGATTGTACTGTAAAGGGATACTGCAGTGTTTTTGTCTGTCTTGCTAAATGGCATTTCATTTATATAATTAGACACAGTTTGTATACACTGCATGTGTGGTGTGATTTAGTTTTTAGTTCTGTGTGTTAGTTAACGTTCTTGCATGTGTGGAAATTATTATTTGCACTATGTCTTCTTTAACACTTTAATCAACAGGCCATTTTAATTTCCTTGCGTATTATTTTTATTATTATTTTTTTTTTTCCTACTCGTGTTGTTCAGGTAGCGATTAAGGCTGTTTGAAGTTTCAGTTCTGACACTTAGTGTTGCATGTCAATTTATAGACAAACACTACTGCTTTTTTCAGAATTTCACCAGGCACTGACATAATACTCTATGTGTAAAGAACAGTACAGCCAGTCTACTGAATTGTTAAGGTTGTGCAATTAGTAGGGTTTGACATTCTTCCAAGACAGTCTTGACTGTGTGGTTGCCAAGGCATTAGAGTTAAACTTGGAAATATTTTGTTAGGACCAATCGGATTGAAATACCATTAGTGTTTGGGTTTTTTTTTTCCTGTCAGGCCCAGACCAGGAATTTTTCTTTTTTTTTTCCCCCTCTTTCTTAGATAGACAAATCATCAGTTAATTGTTCAGCCCAGTGTGGAAGTGACAGCTCCAATGTACATGTTTGGATTGCCCAGACACTTATTCAAATATTGTAAATTTTAAATGTTTGTTTAACCTTGATAAGTAGACTCTGTGTAGCTATTGTCCTTATTCTATCCTGATGTTTTTTGATTGAGCCTGCTGTATTTGCACTTCTGAGCTGCACTGCACATAAGACAGTTTTTGACCATTTGTATTCTACTCAGTTTAGACATCTATAATGGTGGTCTCTGCTTCCGTTCTTAGCCATCCTTAAATCATGATGATGCAAATTTTGTCAAATATATTTGGACCAACACTGTATCCCACTTTAATCTTGTATAGTTTAGGATACACATTTAAATGCATTTCAGATTGAGAAGAAATGTGAATAGGTGAATTCTTACTTTTTTTTTTTTTTTTGTCAGCATGCCAAGTTAACCTCACTCTTATTTTTGGCCTTGCCAGTTCCTACCCATCAGCTCTCATATGATTGCTACCACGGTGTACAGGGTTAACCTAAGCCTACTTTAAGGCACATGACTTGCAGCATTATAGTACAGTATGGAATCTTCTGGGCAGAGCAATAACTGTGCACTATTGATTCTCTTGTCAACTCATGTTCTCTTGAGGATAGGATGCTTTTCGTTTGTGCAACATATACGCGATTTTCTAATTCGCGATTTACTTTCATGTTAACATTATCTGACTTTTAGAAACTGCCTTGTGAAAGGTAAGATAAAATTTCTGGTCTTAATGATGGTGGTGTTGAGACATCAGTGGCTGGACAGAACAAATTTTGACACAGATGAGTAACAGAGAAACCAGTTTGCTCTGTGTGTTAATGGAAAAATGAATAGCAGATACACCAATTTTGCTGCTGTTCTTTTTAAATAGCTCTTAGGATTAGGTCTTGACTGGGATATACCTTTTTAAGACCAATGTTTGTGTGTGTCAGGGTGTATTTTTAAGTTCTAAGGGATACATTACCAATGTCTAAAGGAATGTGATGTGTCTGGTACTAAATAGCCCTGCTTCAGTTCCTCAGTCTGCTGTAAATCATGTGTGACCTGCTTACCCTCCCTCTAACATCCAATGTGTGAAATATCCCTACTTCAACTAGCGAATCACAGAGCACAGAGTAAATCAGGTCAAAGCACACTGATTTGCTTTATTCTAACAGGACAACATTCTACTTCTCAGGAGAAAACAAAGATGAATTTCCTGTTAGACAGTGGCAACACAGAGGACAAGCCATTAAAGATCCCCAAGGAGGTCTGGCTGCTTGTCAACCATCTTTTCACTAAGGCCTGTCACCAGGTAAACCAGGGTTTATTTAAGTGTTTGCCCTACTATCTGGAGATGAATTGAAACACTTAGATGCATATTAACTGTATTAATTTTTTTTTCTCATGTTGGACCATTTTTTTTTACACCTCACTTATTTTACACCTTAATTTTCCTTTAAAGTTATTTTTTCTTCAGCTTTTCAGGGAAGAAATGTATATTTTGTTGCCCTGTACATGAGTCTAAATAACTTGAACTTTTATCTCTGAGAAGGTAGTTCTTTTTTTTTTTTTTCTAGTTATGTCAGCATTGTAAGCTGTGCTTTTTATTGGGTTTTGTTGGCATCACTATAAACATTGCCATTTATCAGCATACACGAGTAGGACAAAGAAAATCAGCATTTCCAAAAAAAGAAAAAAATATATATATTTTTTTACAACAAACATGCCCAAGTTGTAAAAAAAATCAATCAGTGAAGGTCTTTTATATATTTACATTACATTTTCATCTTCTGCCAGATATTTTAATAAACTACTTTGTCTCATGCTGTTAACACCCATTAACGTAAACATTTATAATTATAAAAAAATATTTTAATAACTCTTGCAGGAGGATCTTTTCCAGACACCTGGCCTGCAAGAAGAGTTGCAGAGTATCATTGACTGTTTGGATACCAGTATTCCAGACTCCATCCGTATCCTTTTTCCCTGTTTTTCATGTGTATAATCAAAATGTAGAAGAATGTTTTCCAGCAGATGTTTTACTAAACTCTTATTTGCATTTACAATTTTCTTGTAAAAATGTAATACCCACTTAAAAAAAAAAACATGATCTCCACCCCATATGCAGGAATAGTTATATTACATGTTTGGTAAGTTGGGAGACACCTACTCTATTATGGATTTTGAGACATGCATGTTACTTTTGTTTATATGCGGCAAACTAGGTAAAAGCCAAAACCACAAAAATAACAGCGAATAGAACAGTGCACAGTGAATGATTGGAAGAAAGTTCTCAAAGTTGACATTTTTGGCTTTAACAGAACAACTGTGTGAGACGGAGAACAGGAGAGATGATGTTACCATGTTCTGGAGTAAAGAAAGTTGGAGATTTATTTCAGGTTGCACAAATGCTGAACCAATATGACTTCCATTCCATATTCTATTATTCTGTCTGGACCGCCACTATGAAGCCAATGACCCGAAACATGAAACGTTTCTGAAAGAGGTTTTTTTTTAGGAATGCTTTGCAGTTTCCTGGTAACATGACTTATTCCTATACTATAGAGGAATGAGAGGAATAAATCATGACATACTTTTATTGGATAATAATTGATGTTGGATTGGTAACTAATTTCTTTTTGTAATGGTCAAACTAGTATGGTAGTGATAATTTTCCTATAACAGCATGTGCCCAAATGTTTTATTTATTATATATTTTGCTTTTATTCGTTGTACTGGGTGGAAAATTGTGTTGTAGTGTAAAGTTTGTATATGGACTAATTGACCTAGTTTATTAAATTCCTTGAGCTGAGAGTTAACGTTTTTTTTAGTATTTGCATCCAGTGCAATGCATGCAGTTACACACCCAGCTAAAATAGATATCATTATATTTCACTTATTTTAAATATGGCAGTTAGATGACATTTGTTGCCATAAAATTTTCTACTGGATTTAATCAGGATGCCTTTTTATTCCCTTTGAGACACAGTACAAAACAGCCTCTGTTTTTCTTTCTTTCTGTGTTCCTTGTCTTTGCTGCTTTACTTTGTCTTGCAATCTGTCACTGCACACTGCCACAGCAGTCCTCTCAGTCCAATTTGTCCTGCATTCTTCAGGGTTTTTTAATGTCACCATGTTTCTACTGTGTGTGTGTTCACTTTCTGCTTGTTCCTTAACTATGTGTGTCAGCTGGCAGTAACCATTCAGTGGCTGAAGCACTGTTGATTTTCTTTGAGGCCCTGCCAGAGCCCGTGGTGTGTTATGAACTTTATCAACGCTGTCTTGATGGTTCACATGACACTCGTCTTTGTAAACAGGTAAACAGATAAGTTAGATGAGGAGCTCGAAATACAGTTAATACTGTATACTACAACAATACTTGAAACAATACTGATTTATTTGTAGTAAGCCATTTAGCAAATTGGCAATCATTCATGATATTGCATTGTGTGTGGCAGTGTGGGAAACCCATTCATGTTGACATTTTCTTTTATGTGGAGTTCTGAACACTATAAATGGTTTATTTTTTTCCAACCAGAAATAAGGTTCTAGCATTTTAAAACTGCTAAAAGCCAGAAAAAAAATATTTTTCTGACTGTACTCAGACAATCAACTATTTGTTCAATTCTAGTGTAATTTAATGTATAATAAATAATATAGGAAATATTACCAGTAGCTTAGTCAAATCTATTCAACAGTCATTCCTGGTTTAATATAAATATATTTATCTTTGCTGTTTAAAACGAAAATAACACATATAGGTTTATTATTTTGTACATTATAAATTGCAGCATGTCAGCAACAACTTGATAAAAATATGACAGTAAGGAAAGCACATTATAGCTACATATCTTTTAAAACAGGCTGACATATTTGCAGCCATGTCGGTTACAGGTTAAATACATAGGAAATATTTAGCCAAAAATATATTTATGGCTTTGCAGAGATAAAAAGAAGGGTTTTTAATTTTTCTTTTTTTTTTGTTGTTTTGTTTTTAACCTGTTTTTTTTTTTTTTTGTTGTTTTTTTTTGATTGCTGTATTTCAATCTAGTTTTAGAAGATGGCTAAATATGATGCTTTCTGTTTCGATCAGTACAAGCTTTCCAAACATTTTCAAGGGTGATGGATGCTGTTTTCTAAATTTTAATTAATTTACTTTTGTTTTTCTTGTTATTTCTAAATACAAGTGCATCAATGCTTTGTTCTTGTTAAAATGCTTGGCTCATTTGTGATTTTAAGTGATGTCATGGCACAGTTGGCCTGACTGGATAGAGTGGTTTATTTTCTCGCCATCTCCGCTAGCTAAGTGATATAATAAATGATTTACAGTATATGTACACATGCTTATAATTACTCAGCAATTACTTGCAATAATACTACTGACGTATAGTCATGGCCCTTAAATTAGGTATAGTTAGTGTTTGAAAAGGGATATTTGTACTGTATGAAATAATAAAAAAAAAGAATTATTTTCTTTTTTTTATTTATTATTTTCCAGTTAATATCGCAGCTTCCCAGAGCACACCGCAACGTTTTCCGCTACCTAATGGCCTTTCTGAAGGAGCTGCTGAAGCATGCAGTCGACAACAACCTCACTGCCAACCTCATAGGTCAGTCTGTAATTTACTACTAAATGTACTTACTGACTGTTCCAAAATGTTCACACTCATTTCTGTTGTTTTTTGTTTTCCAGCTACCCTCTTTGCAAGCCTTCTCATCAGGCCTCCACCAAACCTCACAAGCAGGCAGACCTCAAATGATCGGCAAAGGGCCAATGATTTCATTTTAGGCTTCCTAATGGGCAGTGATGAGGACTAAGAAGCTCATGAGTGATCATGGGTCATAACCTTTCATCCAGGTGCAGGCGGTGGCCTGGTGACGGCAGAGAGAACTGTGCGCTTGTGCTTTGAGAGAGTGGTGTGTGAATGAGTTATTAGGTGTCAGCCCATCCCTGCACTACCAAACCCGTTCAGAAAAATGACAGCATATCTTTTGGACAGACTTTGCATTTGGTTTTAATTATTATAGTAGAGCCTTTGCTTAAACAAAGCCGTTTCAGATCGCACTGGAGTCGCTCTGAGAGTTATGGCTCAATATTATTTGGCCTTTATGAGGATATATGAATGAATTTATGTAAGAATCCTTTCTTATGTAAGTTTCCCTTTTCCTTTATTCAGACATTTTAAATCTAATGCCAAAACCAAAAACTGTTATTTGTGTGTATGTCTGTGTGTTAACTACATATGAAGAAAACCAATATTAATTGACTTGTACACTAAATACAGCCGGGAACTTTTGACTGCTGCGCTCATTTTGAGAGATTTCAACAGTGTTGAAGCACCTTTTATTGTTGTTGTTTTTTTATTTTTTTTTTTTATTTTTTTTGTGCTCCAACCCAGTTATCCAGTTATAGCTGTGCGAGTTTACCATGTAACTAGTAAGAGACTGATCTTCTCAGTTTGGTATTAATGGCCGGAGTTATGTTATTCTCGAAAGGTGATTTTGACAATCATTTGGATTTTGAAGGAAGGCTTTCTGTTGCAGTGAATCTGAGTCACAGTGGTGTTTATCCGTTGTAGCGTAAACATTTATTCATATCTAATCCGTCCTTTTGTTGTATTTGTCAGTTTAACCACCAGGTGACACTGGGAATTTCTCAAAGCTCAGTAAGATTCAATCATATACATTAGAGACCCATGTGTCATTGTTCATCATGTCTAATTGTCAGTGACGTTTTAATGTTGCAGCTCCTTCACAGCTAAATTCGGCGTCTTCTGTATAGTGCTGCTAAAATCCTGTTAAACATTGTGACAGTGAGCCTGGATCTTCACGCTGTGGTTCAGCAGGACACCAGAGTGATACACTGTGCTGTATGGCTGTTTTGTTTCACTAATTTCTAGCATGTTTCTGATGGTTTATTCGAAATCCAGCTATGAGCTTTCTGGTTTACAAAGTCGTGTCTACTTGATGTCTTATCTTATATAAGTGTATACTCTTGTTAAAACAAATGGGTGGTGGTGTTTTTTTTTTTTGTGTCATCTTCACTTTGAAAAATGGTGCAAAATGTTTCCTCTTCTCTCCTGTTTATATTCTGTGCAGTAACCTAAACCATGCAAACTGTAAGATATCATTAGGGGTATTTTTGTCTGTCTTTTGTTCCCTTAATAGAAATGTGCACACCCTAATTGCTTCTTGGGGCATTGCCTGAACATTTACAAATGCTGTACATAGTTTGCTAAAGATAAGTGAGCTACGTCTCACTTATCTTCTGTCTTTCAAGCCCCCTCTCTGTATTCCAAAGCCAGTTTTTAGGGCTGTCATAGAAAACTATGTACAAATATAGAGCTTAATCATGCATATATTAAATCACTGCCTAATTATGTTTTAACAGAAAATGAGGATCTCTTTAACTTGATTTGTATACACACTCCTTAAAGTTTGCTTAATCGTTTAATTTGTCCTAGCTGTGACATTTTAAAGTTCAAAAGTCAGGTTCTATGTACCGTAGGAAAGTCAGAGTATTCAGCCACATCCTATAAGTAGAAACTAACCTGAACAGTTAAACCTGTTGTCCCTGAAATTCACCATGCAAGACATTTGTGGTATGCTAGCTATGTTAGAACAGGAAGCCGAGCACTGAAAACGAGTCATTCATATTATCAAAGGACATATTAAAGGTGAAACAAGCCTTTATTTTTCACCTCAGTCGTTTCCACAGTGCAAGCTTTAATTAATTGAAACAGAGTTGTCAAACACGTGTATCTATTACTTAATAAATTAGCAAGATTTCATTCCACTAGACTTTGCTCTTGTTTTCAGCCCCTTCAGATCTCTTCAGACACAGACATGCTGATCTCTACTGTCTGACCAATTATCTATGTCTGGCACTTTTATTATCCTGTGTCTGTGGATAGATTTAGTCATCCACAGCACTAATTTGTAACTTCCTTTAAAACAGATTCATGAAAAGAGCCCAGCAGTCAACTTCCGCTTTCCTCAAAGTATGAAGCACTTACTCAGCTTTGCTCTAGTGCTCAGTGATTTCACATTCATTATATGGTCATTAAATGTTAATTATATGGAAGGCTGCTTGCGTCTCCATTTCTCCTTATCAGACTTGCAGGAACAAATATAGCTGGAAGTTTACTAACTTGTATCGTCTGCCGTCTCGCATTTTGTATCTGTTTATCTGTTGGGTTCTGCACTGGTTTGTCTTATAATTATGGTACATATGCAAATGAATACTTGCACATCCCTTAGTTGTCTCTCTCTTTTTTTTTTTTTTGGTACTTTAACTTATTTAATGGAAATAAAATATTTAAACCTAATATTGTTTTTTTTTTTTTATCATTATTTGTGTATATATTTCAGTTATGCTTTGTTGAGATGCAGAGATTACAGTTGATATTTTTGTCTTTTTTTTGAGCCAGCAAAAAATAGTTTTATGTTAGGAATTTGCTCTTCAGTCCCATGCCCTCTAGCTCTGTTTTGTGCGATATCAATAATATTTATCTCATCTTAGGTTACCTTAGATTTGAGTGTGTGTGTGTGTGTGTGTGTGTTTGTGTGAGAGAGAGAGAGAGAGTCAGGAGCCAGTAATTGTGGCATTCACAAGTTTAATGATAGAAATTTTTTTTTTTTATTAGATCGGTGATATGCATGAACAAATGGTTAATTAATAAAGGCTTTGTAACTTGTTACAGCACAGTGAAAAATATTTTTTTTGCAAATCCCAGCAATGTTAAGAAGCTGGGGTCAGAGTGCAAAGTCAGACATGGTACAGTACCCCTGGAACACACTTCTTATCAGTCTTAACCCCACTGAGCTACACTTCCAAATGTAAAGACAATGTTTTTCTTTGCTCATATTTGTCAAGGGTGTCAGTGGTAGTGGAGGCACAGTACATGTATAATAGGGTATGGGTCAGTAATAAAGCATGCATAAGATTTCCATTATCAAATCAATTTTATCTGTCACATACATACAGGGTATGACACGCTGTGAAATGCTTTTTATGACGGCCCGGCATGATGGGGAGAAAAAATAAACCAAGAAAAAAAAAAAGCCCGATAAATAAAGTATAAACTATAAAAAAAGTAAAATGTATAGAGCTATATATGATAAAAGGGTGTATATACAAGGTATGCTTATTGACCAACTATTGTCTGTACATGTGCCCCACATTCAGCTATAGGCCACATTCATAGCAATTGGAGAAGCATTCACATAGTCATGGAACTAGGACATGAAACATGCTGAGCTAATTAAGTTCAAAGTCAGGACGCTCTTCTCTATTACGGATGCCATTGGATTTTAGCACTTTGTCAACGCAGGGTTTGGTTCAACTGTGTGAAACATTTAGCTTCTGATACCATTCCTATAGATAGTCTGCTCTGCTCTGTGAGAGATCCCTCATGTTTGTGAGACATTCCCAACTCAGCAGTCTATAAAGTGTCCGGGCTGAAGCGGTGGCCACCACTTTGCTAAGCTTTTGGTGTAGCTTTGGAAAAGCCATGGCCATGCTGAGAGTGTCCTCGTATCGCAAACTGTTTGAGGAGGAGCATCAGAGATCATCAACATGGCTCAGTCAGCGCTGTGGAACCCAGCTCCTCCAATCTTCTGCCAGGTCAGGCTGATTTGCCAGTGCTCCACAATGAATCAGCTTAACTTGGGTTTCACATTTCTAGCATTTTGGCATTTACTTTCAAAAGGGAAGGTAGGGTGGGTTTTATGGTTATAGGCTTATGTAAATGTCCTTTCTATAATTATAAGGCAGGGGTTCTTAGTGGTGTTCAAGGATCCACAGGAGACTGACTTGTTCTAGTGATGGAAATCACAAGACACATTACCAAAACTGTATTTTTTTGGACAATTTTTGTCATTATTTTCTGTTCATTTGATTTCAAATGGATTCAAAACTCAAAATCTATTAAGTTTATATATATTAAGATATATTTGTTCTTGTAGATTTGCCACTGCAAATCATCAGGAAATAGGGAGGCCATAGTGATCACATCAGATCAGTTGAATGATTTATTACAGTTTATCACAGCTATAGGCTCCTTCAGTCACTTTCACATTCAGAAATGTGTATTTGACTAATAATGATCAAATTAAAAGCAATCAAAAGCAATTAGGAAAAGTCATTTAACAAAACATGTTGAACTAAGTTAAAATCCAGGCCTGATATAGTGCACTCCTTTATTTTTTAGAATGATTTAAAGGAGCTGACAAAAGTTTCCCCATCCCTAAAAACAGGGATCACAATTGCATGTTTAAGGACATTATTATAAAAGCAGTTGAGGGTATTATGTTATTAGAAAAAAGAAAGTGCTCCCAGTGTATTTCTTTCTATTATTAGCCCTGTGTGATTAATAGAGAACCAGCAGTGTTTGTTGCAAATCCAACTTTACTTCATCCACTTACTCGAATCCAGAATGCTTGATGCCACGTGGTTTGCTGTCTTTATTTTGAGTCATGAAAAAAATGACCTCACCTATTTGACTAGTGCGCACACTTCATATTAGTTCTGTAAGATGATTACTAGAATATCCCCTTTACGTTGTAGGTGTTTCCTTGTATGCACTTGTTTGCCTTTGGTTTCAAGTCAAACATCATAAAAGAAACAGACATAAAAGTTTGTTTTAGTAGGGGTGGAGTTTCCACGATCGACTGGCCTGAACCGGACTTTTCTGCAGCTCGAGCTTTAAACAGGGAGGGTCTGATGCGTTTCTCCCAGGAACGCTCCATAATGGCTGCCCTCAACGATCGCCTGGTGTTCCTTATCGACATGGTGAGACTGGGAGAGGCAGCACTTTACGATTGGGTGCAGAATAACACATTGCTACATGTTAAATGCTTTACACATACAGTAGCCCAACCTCATTAATGCATGATGTCACTGAAAATGCTTTCTATGCATATGTGAAAGTAAAAGCTTCTTTCTGTAAGACCAATTCACTTCTTTCCATTTCAGTAGTTTGATACTACTGATGCTATAATGGCCTACAAAAAGGAAATCACGTCTGAGTCTCTGTCCACACTTTGACAGATTTTTGATGTAATCGATTTTTCAGGTACGATGTCTGGAAGAAGAGAATGAATCTTTAGAGGCTCAGATTACAGAGATGGAAGAAAGATTGGCAGATGAACCAAGACTTTCCAGCTCTATCATTCAAGGCTGCCCCTCAGAATCCAGCCTAGAGGCTGTGATTGATCGACTGCGCAGAGAGAAGGTGTTTAAACATCCCAGCACTACACGTTCCAAATATTTGATAGATACACTTCAGATCAGTTGGTTCTAATTACAGTTTATGTTCATAGGGTGTAGGCCAGTAATACAACATGCATAACATGGACTTTTTAAGACAATTTAAATATTGTCACTGTCTGTGTATCACGTTCAGCTATAGGCTGCATATTTGTCCTTCAATGATGTAGTAAAGGCAATCAGGGAAACTCATGAACAAAATATGCTAAAGTAAGTTTAAAGCTAGGCCTGATATGGGATGCTCTTTACTTTTTTTCTTTTTTTTTAGGATGAAATCTTGTGCCATTCAAAGAAGCTGACTAAAGAACTGCATCATATAAAAATAAAGTATGAGGAGGTCGTTGAGCAACGGACTAACCTCCAACTGGAACGCAAAGAGGTTGCCGTGGTAATGCCGTAAAAGCCTATAAAACCAGACAGTGCACTGGATATTATATTTTCTTCAAATATATATATTTGTTTATTGCTGGGATTTGAACTCCTCTAAATAAGAAGAATAAGTAAGATATAAGAAGTCCAACCTCTTAATCACTGAGCTATCACTACCTCATTTTTAAAGAAGTAAATGGAGTCATGTCATTGTTTTATTAGGCTTTTATAGTAATTATAATCTAAATCTAGAGTTCTATTACAAAATGTATTTCTTAATCATCATCAGTTAACAAATGCCAGCTTTAACAGGCCCTCTGTGCTGCTTTATAAGGTTTACCACTAGATGGCAGCCTCTACCTCTAGATCAGTGTGGGATGACATCGCCCTGCTTCCTAGAAGAGAATAACTGAGAAAGAGGGCCAAAATGGCACAAATCTTTTTTAGAGAGCGTTGATTAGCAGTCCCATGCTGGCTCTGGGCTAACGGCCACGCCGAAACATGAGCCGCTGTGTTCATCGAACATCTCATCACTCCACGCATGTCTCTTCCAATAAAAGAACAGATGTGGGAAAGCTGCTACAACGGTTTATAATTCATTCATGCAGGCTCTCATCTCTCACTGCCAGATGCTGTATGATGTGCTTGGCTGGACTGAAATATGATTTGGGAATGGCTGAGGGGAAAAAAGGTGCTATAAAACACAAAAATAGAGTGTGAGAGACATGATGGACTCAAAGGGAAATAGGTCAAAACAGAAATGCCAGATTCTTTCAGAAAAATAGTTATATTACACAAAGTTTGATTGCTAAGAACCTCAAAATATCATGTTTGAACGGAATCTTTTTATGACAGTTGGGCTACTAGTCCAATCCTTCATTGACTTGCTACAGTATATAATTACAAAACAAAATTGAGCTAGTTTTATATGCACCATCTCCTATTTAACTGGAAAAATAAATAAATATGGCCACAGAAAAGATTATGGCACTTACAGCTTGAGACTGGAAGAAGTGTGCGCTCTGCCATCAGAGTCCAAACTTCCTGTGGCTCATCACCACTCTGGCACATTCATATGCAAATGCATTCATTCAGAGTAATTGAATTCTTCGCCAATTAATCAGGCACCCTGAGAAGCTGGGATGAGCTAAGTGAAATAGTAATGTCCCTAGACCCTGCCCTTGCCATGCATTGCTGTGTCTACAAGTGGTTGGAGAGGCAGTAACTCAATTTGATTTTTACTCCCGCTGCCCCAAATGGTATGCTTAAACCACACTAAATAAATATTCACTTCCTAGTTTGCACTGACACTATATTGGACACTGCTCACTATGTGGTAGGAGTGCTATCAATAGTAAAATAGGAAGTAGGTAAAATATTATGATACTCTTATAAGGCTGATGCTAAACCATAGTTTATGCTCTGTTTTGACATATTGCAACTTGAAATGTTTTGTTTTTTTTAAATGGCTGTAAAATGCATAGTTTTTTAATATGTGCTGCCCCCTGCAGGAGGTGGATACAGTGACTGCTGACTGCTTGGCACTCCGAGAACAAGTGGCAATCTATGAGGGGCAGTTAGCTGCCATGGAACAACAGCATGAGTTGGTAGGAACACAGCTGAATAATGAGACCTAAGTTGTTTTTTTATAGATAGATCACTATATGATGTTCTATTATAATGTAGTGTCACTTGTACTGGTGGTCAGAATACTCTTTTTATTTCATATCTGTAATTTCCCAGTCTTCATTTTCTCCTAGAATACATTTTTGTCATCTTGGAAAATGTTCCACTAGATTTTGGAGTGTGAATGTGAGATTTTGCTCATTCAGTCACAGGTGCTGATGTAGGGTGTGGAGGCCTGGGGTGTAGTCAGCATTTCCTTTTAACCCAAAGATGTTCAATAAGGTTGAGGTCAGAGCTCTATAGTAGGCCATTCAAGATCTTCTACTCCAACCCATTTCTCCATGGAGCTCATTTTGTGCACATGAGCATTGTCATGATGGAGTAGGTTTGGGTCTCCTAGGTCTAGTGAAGGGAAAAGTTTATGCTACAGCATCTAACGACCTCCTACACGATTGTGTGCCTTCAACTGTGTGGACTTTGTGATAAGAGTTTATGGAAAAACACATATGGCTGGAAAAGTCAGGTATCCAAATACTTTAGTCAATATAGTGTATTTCAAATGCACACAAAAAATTGCACATACTGTATATCCCCTACAGATCCAATGAACAGACTACTTATCATTAGCAAGGAAGCACATTTCTATCCATCCATCTTTTTTAAATAGTGTTATGCAGAAATACCCACCACACACACTCCAAATTTCTACAGTATTAGAACCTATGTATAAAGCAGAATAAATTGAGAATATGTCCAATTTTAAGTTACACAGTAGTGTAAGTAATTTATGGCACTGATTTTATTGTTCTCTCTTTCCTGCTAGTCTAAAAAGCTGGAGATATTGAGCTGATCTTGACCCATGGGCTGTATGTTTGATACCCCCTGTCTAAAAAATAACACTGGTCATTCCAAATACATTTTCCTTTCTGGTTTCAAAAAAATCTAATCAAAACCCATCCTACTTGATGGTTTTAATATAGAAATGATAGTGTCTAAAAACTTGATGATTTTAGCATATTTTAGCATATGCATACAGTGTATGTATATATTAGATATCTCATTACACACACACACACACACACACACACACACACACACACACACACACACACACACACACACACACACACACAGTGATCCTGAGAGAAAGGGTACTGTGGTAAGTGTTCACTCTCATCAGCTGTTAGCACACTCCAATAAACTTTGACATGAGCAGGAATGAGGGAGAAGCAAATAAAAGCTAAGACCTGGCCACAGAGTGTTAGATGTCATAGATGATAGAGCTTTAGCCTATATAACAACAGAGGCTTCGAAAGAAGCTTTCTTACTATTTTTATTGCCTCTTGTCTTGCTATGTTTTCTTGCTTTCTTTAACTCTGCATTGCTTGAAAAAAAAATACATTTACATATTTTCCTATGCAAACAATATTTTCTCAGCCTTTCTATACCTTTCTCTCTCTGTTCTTCAATTTCTTCACTGTGCTTCCTCCATTAGGTGACAGACCACCAAATCTCTCAAATCAGACATGAGAGCTAGGGACATACGGGAAGCTAGAGGCAGAGAAAACTTAATCATTACGTATTTATCCTTAGTTATCTCATGTTTAACAAGTTTCCCTGGTGGTCTAGTGGCGCTCTCACCGCTGCGGCCCGGGTTCGATCCCCGGTCAGGGAACCAACCCCAGCCATTAGGGTTGCACAAGCCAGTGCACTTTTAGTCATGAACATTGGCATCTAAGGTTTTAGAGAAGCATGAACTGTAACATGAACACACAAATGTACCCTCTTAATGGTGTGCTGTTCCACAGAGGATTGAGAGTCTGTGTGAGCCTGGAGCTGAGGATCGGGCTGATCCAACCGTGTCTCTGCAATTCCCCTCCATCGACCTCACTCCAGCCATCACGGTTATCAAGGACTACTACTGCCAGCTGGCTGAAAGCCTACAGGTACATTATAGATATATTTAGAGCCTGTTCTACCCTGACACTAAACCTTTTAAACATGCAGTTGTGTGGACATGGTCACTTTACACAGGCCAGGAAAGATTTATTCTGTTCTACAACAAACAAGAGAGTACACTTTGTCCATGGTGTAGCCTTCATATAGAAAAAAAATTAAAAGAAAAAGCAATAAGCAGAAGCCAATAATGTTATTAATCCCACTTAAATTTAAGACATTTCCTAGATATAAATATTAGACATTTATTTGAGTAGAAATCATTCATATGTGAATGAAATTATTTTATTTTATAGACATTAATCAAGCATTTACATTTCCATCCTAGGTTTTTATTCAATTTTCAGAATTTTAAGAGTATTATAAACTCAATGCTACATTATTTAACTTTTTTTTGCTGCAACAGTGTATCTATTGAAATGCCAACCTTCTGTCCTGCCCAGTAATCAGGAACACACACACTCTTTCTGTCTCTTAATTCTCTTCCCACTGTGCGATCATGATCTTTCACACTTCTCTGTGGGGCCAGCATCTGTGTTATCTTTTTTTTTACTTTGCCTGCTCTAGAGAATCTCTGTCCACTGCTTATTTTCCAGCACAGAGCACTGTAATATGTTCAGTTGTTTAGGAAAAGAGAGTCTTCTTCAGAGGTCATCCTCTAGCACCAGTCCCCTTTGACCCTGTCTGCCTCTAGAATGGTAGATCTACATTGGGTCATAGCCAGTAATCAGTGTTCTGGCCTCCTTCCCAGGATCCTTGGCAGTTTGGTAAGAGGGAAGAGAACTGTTGCACTGGGAAGTTGGCTTCAGGAGTCTCTAGAGAGACTTCCGTGTTTGTGAATGTGTGTATATTAGAGAGATTTTCAAAGACATAAAAGAGAGTGGGTTTTCCTTTCTGGACAGCAAACTTAAACTCTTCCAGTGTTTTCTTTATAACCCTGTTCTCCTTTGTACTTTTTGTCTACTTTTCTTCTGCCCTCTGGCACCTGGATCCAGAGCCCATCTTTGAGTCTGGGCCTCATTAATTCTCCAAATGGGCCAATTGTCTTAGTCACAATTGATTGTGATTGGGTCGTGGACTAATGATAATTACAAGCTGATTTTGGCTCATCATGCTAGCTTACGTGATGGGCCCTCATTTGCTTTTCTTTCACTCTTATTTATTCTTGGGTTAATTGGGAACAAGTATGAGGTAATGTAAGTGGGGATTAATCGGCCACGCTCACAACCTACTCCCTGTTTATGCCAGAGTCACTTTGTGCAGCAAGATGATCTGAGTGATTGGACATGACTGATGCAGTATGCTTTTCTTGTGTCAATAGTTTGAGTCCGGTACCGTTGCAATTGCCAGAGGAGAAGAGAAGGGGAGGAACTTGGAAAAACCTTCTGGAGGGATGGTTAAGGATAATTTAGAGGTGATGGACGTGAATGGTCTGAAGGAGCTGGTGAGTGACACTTCCTCAGTGCTGCACTTGAGCCACCGACATGCTGTTTTAACAGACTGATCCTTCCACTGTTGTTTCTGAACATTTTGATTTCCTGTGATTTCAGGTGATTTGAAGCCCATGCTGGCTTCTGCCAGATTAGTGCTAAAAGCCTTTCAGTGGTTTTGCTATAAAGATTCAATAGAGTGCTTAGGATTCAGGAGAGGTCAGAAGGCTGAACAGGAACACCAGGGAATAAAGTGTGTGTGTTCCTGTGACCGGAATGTTTACACTTAGTGATAACACTGATGTGAGTGCTGCAGCGTCTCCATACGAGTGTTTATCTGTCTTCTGAAGTTATCACATTTCACAGTCTGCCAGCCAGATCTTCCCCGTTTACACTTTATAAACTTCACACATTCCAGCTGAGTCTCAGGAGATGGCAGCAGTAATAACGCAGCATTGTAATAATAACTCACCTGTCAACTGTCATTTCTCAATGAAGATTTTATTTCTAACTGTTTTATTTGTAAAATCTGTTTATGAAGACACTTCTAGTACATAAGTTATTATTAAATAAAATATAATAATAATAAATTATTATTTGCTAAATAGAGAAGCATGAGAAGCATCTTGAACCTGAGCATGGCATGATTAAGAACCATTCATTGCTCTCGGTTTACATTTTAGAGGACAGGAAAATCATCAGTTGGTCACAGCTGACACCTTTTCACTTGCAATAACAAACACAGCAGTTTGGTTCTAATTATGTTGGTTGTAGTCACAGCCCACTCTGAAAATAAACAGAAAATAAACCACTCTGCCTGCTTTCATAACACGTGTGCTCTTTCTTAATCTGCTGCATGCTGGCCAGCATTGATGGACAGACTGCGTTGCCCCGCCCTGCCCTGCTTTCTCCTGTTACTTCTCTCTCTTTTACACATTTTAAGTAATTTTCTTTCTTTCTTTCTAATTCTACGCCATTTCTTCTTTATGTCCACCTTGCAATTTTTTCTCTGTTTTCTGCCCCCCTCTCTCTCTCTCTCTCTCTCTCTCTCTCTCTCTCTCTCTCTCTCTCGCTCTCTCTCGCTCTCTCTCTCTTTGTCTGTCTTTCTTACTGTCATTCTCATCTTGTGGATAGTGCTTGCTGCTAGATGACAGATTTCTTCCTAAGATGCAGTTTAGCTAAACAAACTGGTAAAAAGTGGTCATGCAGCTTTTCTTGAGCTTAATGTAAAGCTGGAGGCATAGCTGATGTCTTCCATTGTCAAAGGACACCAATCACCTCACCAATCAATCTCGGAGCAAATCGGCGACCACCTCTGTCGTGTGGCTCATCGGCAGTTAATAAGGCTGCTTGGAGGCTGCTGTGATCTACCTCAAAGAGAAACAGAGCTAGGTTTCTCCATCCATCTCTGCCAGCTGACTGTTTAGCTTACCTGATTACAGTAATTATTCACAGCATTAGACTGCCCTGAGGTGGGCCATATAGCTCTCTGCATTCTGTTTGTTGTAAAGAACAAAAGCAACCTGACATTCTGACAGTCTTCTTGTGCACATGCATACCATGTAATGGCAGCCTCGGACTTTTATGGTGATAGACAAATTTTCAAAACAAAATATGTCAACACTCAATATGAGTCAGACTCGTATCTGTTGACATGTACAGTACACTGGAGGTATAACCATTTGTTCTACATGTGATCCTAGATTGCAAAGCTGCAAAAAGAGCTTGGTGACCTGAAGGCATGTGGTGAGGATCTGGGGGCAGAGATTAAAGCCAAAAAAGAGGCTCATCTGCTGGAAATTGAGGAGCTAGAAGTAAAACACTGACTATTAGAGTAAAAATTTTAGAAGGGCATGAACCCATTTCACTAAGACAGTCTGTGTGTTTAGACCTGCATCTGCCAGCTAGAGAAAGAGGAGGCTGACTTACAAGCACAGATGAAGGAACAAAAGAGAGAATACGAAGAACTGCTCAACGAGAAGATGGCACTAGACGTAGAAATTGAAGCCTACAGGTAAGATTCAGACCAAAATTAGTGTAAAGATGCTAGTTCTTGAACTAGGCTTAATTAGTGTACAAAATGTTAAATCCTAGAAAGTAAGAAAAGGAGAAATGAAAACAATATATCAATCAACAAAAATACATGCTGGTAAGTACATGAGGAAAAACCCAGTTCCTGCTCTGTTCAAATGTAAGTCCCAGTGGACAGAGTAGGAATAGCAAAAATGAGGTCATTGTGTGGAATCACACCTAAATGAACCCTTGTTTAGATAAAGACATTACTAAGAATACACTTACAAGGAAAAACTCGGTTAAAGACGGAAGAAGACGGTTGCAGGAAATGCATCCGTCTGCAGTCGTAGAAAACCATGATGCCATTTCCTGTATCCTTGAAGGCACGTGCTTCCACTGCATTGTTATTTGTCACCTGTTGGTATGCGCTGTGACGCACATGGTCCTTCTAAACGTTTGCATACAATGGTTCATTAAAATAGGCGGGAAGCAAACTTGGCCTTGTCAGACTGGTACAGTCACAGCTCGCTGTAAAAAGGAAAAGCAGCTCTGCTTTAAAATTTCCAGAAGCATGTCTACATGTGTGGTTGGCCCATCATAGTGTTACCTTTTTTCTTAGTTTTATTTCTAGCATTAAACTTTACACACTGTGGGAAAAAAGAGCGATTTTCTTTCGATGCTATTTCATCACAGTCCTTATGAATCTTATGAATATTATAGTGATCAAATGTAGCCTGGGACTGTCATCAGTTGATAAAGACTTTGTCATAGATGCTGTTTTGTGTTGGAGCTAAGATTAAGGGACTGCAGTGTTACTTGTGTTTCTTCTCTTATATCTTTCTTCCAGGGCTTTGGTGGAGGTGGAGGTGGAAAGGCTGTGTAACTTTTAAGAGCGAAAGACCCAGACACACGTGTAATGTCCCGTGTATTGAGGCTGAACTAATACAACACTTACAACAAGGTGCACTTTTAAAAGATGTCTTTATCTGGTATCTATTCCCATTGGCCAAAGATAAACCATTTCTGATTGGCTAAGAATGACACTTAATAATAAATATTATTATTAATAATAAATAATAATATAAATAATAATAAATAATAATATTAATAATAATAATAATAATAATAATAATAATAATAATCCTGGTATGTATTAATTACTGTCATTTTTAATGTTGCAAGACTCATGAAGGGTGCTATACATAGTTTTGTTTGTTTTTACAAATAACCATTTTCTTAATCAAAACATTCAGTTGAATCCTCATGAATGTGCGAATTTGCTAAATTGATAACAATAATAAAAAGCAATATATACACAACTATTATTAACATTAATTCTTCTTATTGGTTTTAATATGTTGTCTCCAAACTGTTGCTGTGCAAAAAAACTAAAAACTCTTCAAATGTTTGCCGTGAAAGAGATTCATGTTTAAAAAAAGAAAATAAGAAAATCAGACACAACCTTTTGAGCGAATACAGACCTACACTAAAAGATAAATGGCATCTTTCCAGACCATTGATAACGTTCAGAGCAATCAGTGGTTGTTAACCACACAGTTGTGAAAGAAGGGAATTGTCTGAGCTTTGCCGTGTGGGTGAAATTTCCCTATATAGCTTTAGAGTCTTACAAACTACATCTTGCAAAACAATGAAACACACATTCATATAAACACAGAATGAATTTGGAAATGTTGCCCCACCCCCTGAATTCTGACCTGACACTGATCAATTACATCCTCTTAAACCTTTGCCCTGTTCTGCACTGTCCAAATGCTACTGAGTTGTTGTTTTTTTCCATTGTTGTTGGTAGTGGAGGTGCAACTTAATAAACTTGTCAAATTCTATGATTAAATCTTTTGCTCAGTCTAATTAATTCAAGTTTTCCACCTTTCTCCAATTTTGCTGAGCACCTGAGAAATCTCTTAAATGTCCTTCCTTTAACCCATCTCAAGTTATGCCCTTTATTCATTACTCATTTGTCTTCCAACTTAACTTTGCATGTAAGCACGCTGTGCTATGAGATAACAATATCACTGTTGCACTAGCTCTGCAAAATGTTACTAATAATGGATCAGATAAGATTACAGCTACTGGTGAACTGGTTGAATTTAGGATTTTCCTTACAGACCTACTCAAGCAAACTGACTACTTTAATTGTGTGGATATGAAACATGACAGACATGGGAGGAAGCCACTCTGTCTTTGGGGCCCTTGTTTTTGCTGCTTAGGCACTCCATCATTCTTAGTGCTTCAGGGCACCAGATTTCTAGGACTTGCTCCCCCAGCCACCGTTGTCACAAATGCATACACATGTGCCTTCTGAGACCTTCTGGTGAAGTATGGCATATTCAACCTGGCCCCTTGGGCAAGTGGGCAGTTCCTGGCCTTTACAGGGTTCAGTGGAGGGGGAGAGCAAGCAAAAGGCTGACTGTGGAGCTTTTTGGTAGGATTTATGTCAGTTTGACTGTGTATTTTTCTGTCTCGCTCAGGTTGTTCTCTCTGTGCTGACGTCTCTGTCTCTATTAACATGTTGTATTCTAATTAGTTCCTTAATATGTTCACTGCTTGTTGAAGCACAAATTAGATTTGATAAAAGTGTTTGTACACTTGTAATTTCTTATGCAAATGTACATCGTATTTTTTTCTAAACAGTGTAATTACATTTTTCATTTTCATAATTTCACTTCTGGCTCAGTGGAAAACAAGCGTATTGACGCTAAGATGGCCTCATTAAAATGGAAATGATTGCTCTTTGGCACAGCACTCCAAAACACTGATTTAATGGCCTGATTGTTGATTAAAGACCTGCTGCTGGTGGTTTGGGGATTCATCAAGCCTTTCCACTTGCCCCTCCACCACACCAGCATGATAGCTGTTAACCCTTATGGCCCAGCAGCACCTTTAAGAGGTTTGAGGTCATTCCTCCCTTTAGACCCAAATCTTAAGTATTCAGTCATGATCTTTGTCATCAAAGAGCCCCAGGTCAGTGGTCGCTGACTGGTCTGGCCTTTTAATCCCAATACCCTTTTCTGAGGATAGAGTATGAGAGAGGAGAGAGTGGGAGCGTCATCCATGATAACAAATAAAAATCAGCTTTCTTTTAAGCAAGGTAGCACATCTGATACCACATGTGGGACCACAGTGCTTGACTGCATGAAGAGCAGACATTGCTTATGCCTGCTGATATTTGATCCAAGTAAAACAGGCCCTATCAGTCAACACCTCTTCTGCCTGGGACATGAAGAATTGAATTAGAGAATGGTGCTGGTGCTGACCTGAGCAGCTTGTATAACTCAATTCAGCTCTCATCTCCTGATAGGTGTACTGAACAGGGTTTATAACAGCCCAATGGCTATGCAAACAAACAGTGGTGAAAGAGAGAAATCAGTTACAATTCAATACAGGTTTTGCAACAAGAATGCATTAAATGAGATATTTAAACTGTAAATAAACATAGAGGGAAGTAACAGTGATTAAGAATAAAATTGAAGACTAAAAATATACAAAAATAGCAAGACTGTTGAGATGTACTTTCCTAAGAACAGGACACAAATGATGGAAACGTCTCTTTCTAGCGTGGCTGAGATTCAAAAAGGAAAGCCTCTATTTCTCTCGCTCTCTCTTGACTTGCTCTTCCTTCTATTCTTAGATTCACTGTGATATAAATTCCTGAGTAAACATTCTCTCTACATTGGAAGAGTTATACTGTGGTGTATTCCCTGGTCTACAGTGTTTGTCTTGATGAGGTGGTTGGAAATGTTAAGTTTTCTAATGACAGTTGTTTCATTAATGATGAGACTGCTGACCGCTAGATGACTCTTAACTTCTTCCAGCTCATGAATGAAGTAGATGCGCTGTGGAATTCCATTTTATCTGGAGGTGAGCTGATATTTTATATATAACTGGCATAAATGGTTTTCACACTTTGTTAATGTCAGTGACTCGTAATATTTCAGCCCATTCATAGTTAGTTTATTTATATTTCCCAGATTTCTTTAGCGATAAAGTTCGGGTTGGGGTAGTAAGGGTTATGCATTCTTCTAATGTGCCTAATTAAGCTATATCACATGTTGAACGTAGTGGAAAGCGGGAAAGTCTTGGCGCATTGCTGCATGTGATTTGGCAGCAGTTCCATTTTGGAGTGGCATTGATTCACCCAGTAAGCTTAATTTTGTTTTGTCAGTATGTCTCACAATTGTAACACATGCTCTAGGCAGTAACAGAAGCTGTACAGTGTGCCCCATGAAAAGGATCTTAAATGGATACAAAATAAAACATGAAAGAAGTGAACTTTTTTCTGCAAGAAATGCAATATGGATAGTTTTTGAATTTATTTATTTATATTTCGCTCCCTTAAAATTTATATTATTTAACACCTGAACAGGAAAATGTATCATCACGTAGTCTCTTCTGCAGGTTTCGAGAAAAATACAGAAGAATCTTGTTCCCCTTTTCCATGCAGAACATTTTAAATTCCTATTGATTTGGAAGCATCTATGCCTCATTATCTGGTTGAAAGCTTTATTTAATCCAAGTCTTAACCATTTGGCAGAAGCAATTAAGTTTTTGGCTGTAGAGTATAAATGTTTCTGGCTTTTGAACTAGAACTCTTAAAATAATTTTTGGGCACATACTCATTCATTGAGCACAGGTCTGTTTACCCTCAGTACTAACAGGATTCCCCCGTAAGCAAAAGGCTCTGTTTTAGCTTTAGTGAAGTGATGTTATCAGATTTGGCAACGGCTCTGGGTATGTGTTGGTACCTGTCCAGTCTTATTGATTAAAGTGTCTGTTATCTTGCATCAAGCACCTACTGTAAAGGAATTATTGCACATTATATGCCCCTCATTATCTGCCTCAAACTTATGGATGACTTTGCAGAGAGAACCAAGTGCATGTAGAGCTTATACTTACCAGCCACTGATGGCTTATAAGAAGCTTAGAAGTTGTATTGTATTGTAAGTTGTATTGTATATCCATATGCTTTGAAATAACCCAAATATTTTTTATATTGTTTCATGCATTGTAATTCCGAGTGTTAAGTAACCATTAAATGTTCATTATAGTATTGATTTTCTTCAATCACTGACTATACTAACTGGAGGTTCTCGAGACGCTGTCAAACCTCTGTTTCTTAACAAAACAGTTCTTATATCAATCTCCTGCAACATCTGCTGTCAATTTGGCAAATATTCCCACAGTCTATTCACAAGGGCTCTGGGGGTCTGCCTGCTGGGAAGAAAGAGGGAGAAGCAAAGAGGCAGACCTATCGAATCCACAGACTGATAAATGAGGGGTTAAAACAGACCTCATCGGTAAACAGACATTTCTGTGCACTACTTATTTGAAGGGCTAATAATGATGCTGACACTCAGCCCTCTGGGAGACTCAGTTGGAGAAGCCAGAGCTGAGGGTGAGCCATGGAGGAAGTTTACACTCCAACATGCCAAATCTAAATGTATTCAATCATCCAACCAAATGCAGGGAGGCTTTGAGACAAACCAGAAGCAGTGGCTACTTAAAATAAAGACAAATGTGGAGTAGAGGTGCAAATTTTACCTTTTAAAAATTTTTTTAGGTTTTTGCCATAACTGAGCAAATCTACACAAACTACCCGGTGGTTCAGCAATAAATTGAGAAATTTATATATATAATATATGTATATACTTTAGTTACTTTAGACAGTAACTAATACTGTAACGCGTTACTTTTTTAAATAAAGTAACTCCGTTACCGTTACCGTATGTAACCGTTATCCGTTACTTTTTTAAATGAATAAATTTTGGCTCAAGTGTAGCCTACGGTCTGACTTGTTTACAGCAGCGACACATTGTAGGATTAGTGGATGAACCACTGTAAACACGAAGAAGACGCACTGTGGGCGTGTTTCCGTTTATGTCTGTGCTGCAGTAATGGCGAGTCGAGGCGAGAGCAAGACGAGTTTCTCAAAGTGGAACTATGCTCATTATTTCACTTTAGTTGAGCATAAAGACAAAAACCTTTTAGTCAAATGTAAGCTGTGTCTTTCTGGTTCGAAGGTCGTATCTACTGCGATAAACAGCAACTCCAATCTGTCGGAGCTCCTCCAGAAACTCCATGCCTTGACGAAGCTAGAAGCTAACCCGGTGTTCTGTTCTACATTGTTGATAGTTTTCATACTTAAGCTGTGAAAGGAACATTTTTAAGAGCTCAACACAACAGCTTTTATGATGCAGAAGCCAGTTTAGTTTTTGATTCTGAATATATTATTCAGCTTGTTTTGTTATTTATTTCAGAAATCCTTGTGCTGGTCTGACTTAAATAAAATAGTGTTTAAAAATTACTTTGTGTTTAAGTCAGTTTTGTGTTTGTATAGACCATACTTTTAACAGTAATGAATTACTTTTTGGTGTAAGTAATCAACAAAGTAAGTGAGTTACTTTTTGAATGAAGTAACTAGTAACTGTAACTAGTTACTATTTCTTAGTAACTAGCACAACATTGTGTGTATATATATATATATATATATATATATATATATATATATATATATATATATAAAGGAAGATTTTGAGTGGCCTGCTATAGACCTCATCTCATCCCTACTGAACACCTTTGGGAAGAACTGACTGCACCTCAGGCCTCCTCGGTTCCCGCCTTTCATTATACCCTTGTGGCTGGTGAACACAAATATCCATAAGCACATTCCAAAATCAAGTGGAACAGCTTCCCAGAAGAGTGGAGGAAATTATAAGAGCAAATTGGGACTAGAGTACTGCGTACACTCCTCACCACTTGTCTGAAAAGAACTCAATATATTCAATAGTTTCAATATTTTGTGTGAGCACCATTGTTATCTAGCACTGCTTTAACACTCCTGGGCATGGAATTCACCAGAACTGCATGAATTTTTGCTGGGATCCTCTTTCACTCCTTCACGATGGCATCACAAAGCTGCCAGATGTTACACACATGGTGCTTCTTCAACTTTTTTTGTGGATGCCCAATAGGTGCTCAATAGGGTTCAGGTCCTAAGACATATTCAGCCACTCCATCACCTTAACCTTCAGCAAGGCAGTTGTCATCTTGGTGGGGTGTTTACATGTTTCATGCATAAAAAACTGCCGTTTGGCCCAGTTTCTGAAGGAAGGGAATCATGTTCTGCTTCAGAAAGTCACAGTACATGTTGGAATTTATGTTTCCCCTCAGTGAACTGCAGCTCCCCAGTATCAACATCACTCATGCAGCCCCAGACCATGATGCCACCACCACCATGCTTGTGACTGTAGGCAAGACAAAATTATTCTTTGTACTCTAGGCACACCAGGGCGTCACCACACATGCTGAACACCATCTGAGCCAAACAAGATTATTTTAGTCTCATCAGACCACAGGACATTGTTCCATTAATTCATGCTTTTAAACAGGTTGCCTTCAGCAAACTGTTTGAAAGTTTTTTTTGTGAGCCAGCTTCAGAAGAGGCTTCCTTCTGGGATGACGCTCATGCAAACTGGCTTTGTGCAGTGTGCTGCATGTGGTCTGAGCACTGTCAAACAAACTTTCTGCTTCTGTAACCTCTAAAGCAATGCTGGCAGCACTCATGAGTCAGTTTTTTTAAGCAAGCTTCTGCACCTGACGAACAGCACGAGAACTCAACTTCTTTGATCGAGCCTTGCGAGGCCTGTTCAAAGTGGAACCCATCTTTAAAAACCTCTGTATGACTCTGGCCACTGTACTGTAACTGTTTCAGGGTGTGGCTACTCTAATATATTCAAGTTTAATTTGCTGTCCCTTGAGAAGATGTACTAAAATGGTTGCTGAAATGTGGGGAGGAGGTATACATATATATATATATATATATATATATATATATATATATATATATATATATATATATATATATATAAAACGTGTGTGTGTGTGTGTGTGTGTGCAGTGTATGTATAGGATGCACATCTTGTGGATGTCAGTGTATTTGACCAGTCTGTTACTGGATCGATCCACATTCAGCTTGCAAGAGAGGTACTTGACAGTGTGAGAGAGAGAGAGAGAGAGAGAGAGAGAGACTGTATTACAGGCTTAAATCGGAAAGAGTGTCAGCCAGAGAATGGTGCTGATCGGTTAACACTTCCTCAGCCTTTCTCTAAAGGACATCCTTTGCCATGGCAACTGCATAAACATCAGACTCTCTCTCTCTCACTCTCTCTCACTCTATCTCTCTCTCTTTTTTTCCTCTTTCTCTCCCAGGGTGAATCTGCAGGAAATTTTCGAAGGTGCAATTTATGAAGCATCATCTAGGGATTATGCTTCTGTGCAGCAAAACCAGACTGCAAAGATTTTCAGAGCCCCAGGGAAGCTGGAACAGTGATTGCTTTCTAAATAGGTTAATATTGGTCTTGTGGGCACACAGCGTGCATGAATATTTCGTGACCTTCCAATGTCTATACTTATTCTCTAGAATCTTTCCTGCTTTATATATTGATAGTGGTCCAAACTCATTAAACCTTTTTAAAAACCTAATCATTTCAGTTTAAATATTCCAGTAAATAAAAATATATTTTTTGCGCAATAGATAACCTAGCATTCACACCTTACTGTGAAAAGTTGACTGTTTAGTAGGTTGGCATATGTTGGGTTAAGTCTGTTATATTGATCAGGGATACAGTGGATCTCAGGAACACTGGGTGCATCGCATGAATACACACTGGACACCAGAATACATGCATTCAAACACTCAAACCTAATAATTATTATTAAACCTCAGATTTTTATTTGAGACACATTAGTTTGGGTGTTTGGTTAGTCTAATTTCTTTTGTCTGAACCTAAGCAGCAGTCTTGATTGAATTAAAGTTTTAAAAAATATAAAGTGAAATTTTAAGCGACAGCTATTATACACTAGCTCCTGTGCTTCCAATATTGAGGAAAGAATATTGACAGATTGATATAAAACTCACTCCAGAGTTTTATAAAGAACCTTTTAGACTGGATAACCAGGAATGTTGGCTCTACTGCCATTTGCTGTTGTGCTACAGCTAAGCTTTAAAATTTTTATACAAAAGATGATGAACCATGCAAATAGGTGAAATTAATGCTTTTCAAAATGTTTTCAATAATGTTTTAGCTGATGTTGTCTTACTTGCATTACTTCAATTTACCTGGTGTTTTGTTAATTTGCTGGCACATCTGTTGCATTACTGGAATTAACTAGATTTCTGTATTAATGGCAGCCAGAGCAATGGGCACATCATATGACCTAAAGTCCTGTAGATATATCGAAAGTATTTCAAGCCTGTTTATGACCTTGATATTAAAAGATGTTTCAAGTAATCAGTTGTTCTATGTCTCAGGGATGTACATTTTTCTAATTATGCCTAACAGATTAACAGATCATGTATTATAAATAAGTACCCATTTAAATAGAAAAAGAGGTACAATATTCTTGCAAAATGTCAGAATTGTTTGCAATGTGCACTAATTCATATCAGCTAAACATGAATTTAAAAGAACAAAAAAAAGCATCTTCAAAACTGCAGTTCTTGTGGGATGTTCCTGGTCTGCAGTGGTCCAAAAAAGGGAAAAATGGTGAACCGGCGACAGCATCATGGGTGGCCAAGGCTCATTGATACATGTGGAGAGTGAACGCTGACCTGTGTGGTCCAATCCAACAGACAGCTCAAATTGTAAAATTAATTAATGCTGTTAATGCTCTATGGGTCAGGACTGTTTTGGTTTTGGATTTCTAACTTGTATTAGATCTTTTGGTTTTGCCTTTCGAAATTGCTGAAAGGGCCTCGTACATTACAGCAGTGTATTGGTGGAACATAAAAAAGTTCATTATGCTAATATTCTTCAAAAATGTCTAAATATTTTGATGAGCACAGAGATGAAAATATATTTCTTATGGCCATTTGTTTACTGGGGTTATGATATATTTGCACTATTTGCATTGTCTGTGCAACAAAACACAAGATGGCATCAACATCAACATGGTAAGCTTGTGGTTTGTAGTTGGTGACACCAAAACGAATTTACTCCAATTATCTCAAAATCTGCAAGCATACCTTTGTCATGCTGCCTGAATCCCAGTCACACCTACTTTTTCAGAAATCTTGGAATTTATTTATTTATTTACTTTTTTCTTTTCTTTTTTTTTATCACATGACTTAATGTCATTTTGTTGCATCATTTCACCATTGATATAAGCACAGGGCTAAGATCTTGTTTTTAAGCATCAAGCATTTCAGTGTAGAATGTGCTTGTGTAACATTTTCTGTTTCAATATTACCCCTCTCACATTACAAACACTTTGTATTAATCAATTTTTTTTAATACCCAGGGAAATCGAACGAGTTATAGTAGTTATTGTAGTTATATAAATGCTATACACTTAAAACTAATTTTAAAACAATTATAGCCTACATTTTTTAAACAACTGATCATCAAAACCCTATGTGAGACTTTGCTAAACTACAAAGCATTGCAATTTCCCTTCATTGGAAATAAGGGAACCAAATTGGTTAAAGCATGAGAATTCACCTAAACCCGAAGCAAGGCCCATGAAAACATGGTTTGCCCAAGTTGGAGTGAAAAAGTTTGAATGTCCTGCATAGAGCTATGTCCTCAACCCCACTAAACACCTTTTAGATCTATTGGAATACCGAGTGAACACCAGGTCTTCTCACCTGACACAAGTGCCTGAGCTCAATAATGATCTAGTGGCTGAATGAGCACAAATTACTACCAGAAAGCCTGCATTAAAATGTAGAGGTTTTTTCACATACTTTCCACACACATTTGGCAAATGTAATGTATTATCTACTGGTTTAGGAAGGAGAAAATCAATAAAGCAAAAAACTATGGTAAACCCAGAAGAGCAGGTTACACCTGAATCAACTCATATACTCCAATTACCCCATTGTAAGAGATCATTATCATAGTGCTTCAAATGCCTGTTTTGCCACACAACTGAAATTAGACCACTTATTTATTAAAGATACAGGTAATTATGTATATGTATATGTATTCATATGTCTAATTGTTTTTATTTACATTCAGATTATATTTTAAGATCATATTTCAGGAGTTTTTTTTGTGAAAAACTTTGTGTATCTACTTACTGTCTGTTGTTCTCACTTTTTTCTTTTTTTATGTTTATGCTTGGATTTTTGGCATTACAGAAGTAAATAGATTACAAATATACATTGTTAATCGCTAAAAAGCAAGCCATTGACGAGATAAGAAAAACCTCCCTGAGATTGTATGAGAAAAAACCTTGAGAGGAACCAGATTTAAAAGGAAAAACCTATCCTCATCTGTTTGACACTGAATATACTTTGATTATAGTTCCACCATTATTGGGGTTATCATCTGTTCACTGGTGGAAACTCGAGTGTAAAATTGTTTATATTAATTATAGTTCAAATTTAACTTCATGGTTCTTGAGTTTGACCCTTCACAGTGATCTTATAAATTTTTAGACTGTTCATGTGGAACCATCCTTAGTGAGTGGTCTCCAAAAGAGAACTCCAAAAAAGAACTTCATCCAGAGAAAGGGCATCATTTTTTGACCTTGTTTAAAATGCTGGAGATAATCCAAGTGTAATAAGATCATGTTTATTATATATCATATATGGTTTCTGCACCTGATTACAATTCACAGCTAATTAGCATTTGTATCTATTCCCACCCTTCATGGATGTTGTTCATGTAGATGTGTTGATACATTTAAATCTAAAAAGTTGTCCCAAAGCCTGCCTCCCTTTTCTATCTTCTAAAGCTCTCTGAGAAGTATCATATTAGTGCTGAAACAAATGAAAAAAATGAGTTCTCAACGCTGGGTAAAATTATCACCATCAATGGTCTCCTCCAGATGCAACATCATACTCTCCTTGGACTGTAGACAGAACAGTGCTTTAAGGGCCATTCCCTATGGTCATGTGGAGGGCTAACAGGTGCTCTATAGACTTGTCCAACCACTGGGGTAGCCATACCCTTCATGACTCTCTTTATGATGGGGTTACACGATGGAAAAGTAGCACTTATTGAGCTCTTTGAATGTGGTGGAATTGCAGGCCAAAGATCTTGTACTTTAACAGTTTCCCATCGCATCCTGTTAGAATGCACAGAGCCCTAAACAGCACCATCAGCAAGCTTAGCCACACATTTACATTCTCTCAGCAACTGTGAGACACATGTCAGTATAGGCTGCTGGCAGAGGAGCATGATGCTGAAGACATGATAGATGTCCTGGAACAGTTTATTGTTTAACTACCCATAAAGATAGCAGAATAGGTAGAGTGCCAACATTCGGCATTAATAAAAGAGGTGGGTCAGTTGGCTGAGGACCATTTGGTGGTGTATCCCCCTTCATTCTCTCACTCTTGTTCTCACCCTTCCCTTACCTCTACACTACAGAAATAGGGGCTACTTTTCCCCAAATTTTACCTAATCTCGTGCTACCTTCATTCCCTTTTATGTCAGCCTTTTCTCTTACACTGCTGGGTGACACTGTTGGTCTGCCAACTGGTCTTCTGACATTTAATTTCCATGACCAATGCTACATGTTGAAGCAAGGGCATTGGATTAGCCCCCCTAACCACCACAAGTCACCTCTCATTGATCTGGGAAGTATCATATACCAGTGAGTATCTATGCAGATACATACCATGCACAGGTAGAGTTGGGGTGTAATCAGACATGCATCTGAATGGGAACGTGCATGCATCCTTTTCCTTAGAAATAAATTACACACTACACTTTCTCAACAAAACCAAAAAGGACTTCTCACAATCTGCTGCACTTTGCTTCACAGAGACATGGCTAAGTCTGACAACGCAGTTCATCTACTGGCCTTGCAGATTTAATGTGCAGATTGTATTCCAACACAAACAGGAGAGTCAGCGTCAGAGTTTTCATGTAAATGTGGATTGGTGCACAAATAACTGTTTAAAAACAGTGAGCCCTTTAAGAGGGAATAACATTTTGGATTACTGCTACATAGTCTAAAAGGATGCCTACCACTTTGTTTCCCACACTGCACTCAGCTACTTTGATCACTGTCTGGTTCACCTCATTTCTACATACAAACATCAGTTAAAATCTGTTAGAACCTACAGTCCCTACAGTGGAGAAATTAACAGATGCACAGACTGGGGTGTATCTGAAGTAGCAGTAGACAACCTGGATGACTTATATAAGTTTTTTTTGAAGACATATGAATATCCATTTGCAGAAAATCACAATACAGAAGGACAAAGAGGCAGCTTATGGGAGTGGAGGCAGGCCTCTATACAACAAAGTCAGAAACCTAACAAAAGAGACCAAAACTGCAAATAGAATTATTCTGAGAATTGAAAAGCACATTCTCACCAATTTCAAGGCACCATCTCCACACTCAGACACCAGAAACTGGCTAAAGATCCGAACACCTTCTACTATAGGATTGAGAAGCATATTAACCAGCTGTTAAATCCTCTCCCCCAGCCTCCATCCAACCACCTCCCCCTTAACCTGCTCTGACAATCTAGTGAAATGATGTAAGGTGACTATAGGTGTAACGGTACACGTATTCGTACCAATCCATTTCGATAAAAGACTTTCGGTATGGTGCACATGTGTACCGAATGCAATCCTTGTTTTACATGCAAAACATAGTTGAAATCTGAGTTCCTTCACAGACATATTAAGTGGTGAACCAAATTTGTTCAAGCTCCTCCTTATGCTTTGATTGCAATACACATACAGCATGCTTAGCCTAGCCTCTGGCTGGCGAACGTCATCAATGCAAATGAGAAGCCAGAGCTTGAAGACCCACCCTTATCAATAAGGTCTCCTGTTTGAGAACACTTCTGTTTGAGGCCTACAGCCCTGAACAGGGGTCTTCTTCCTGCCTGAAAACCTTTGCAGGCCAGTTACACCACATCTTTACACTGATCTTCAGTAGATCACTGGAACCGAGCATGGCCTCATCACGCTTCAAGCACTCCACCATAATACAGTTTTCCCAAAAAAAACTGCATCTCTGGACTCATTCCAGACCAGTTGCCCTTACCTCTGTAGTTAGAAAGTAATCACAGGCTCACTGCCTACAGATCAAATAGCTCTGTGGAATATGCTATGAACATCAGGGTGCACCCTATCCTGGAGCATCTTGACTCACCAGCTATATATATGCACATATACTATTTCTGGATTTCAGCTCAGCCTTTCACACGATCATTCCAAACATTCCAGGCATTCTCACCAACAAAAAACAGCAGGTAAAATTTGGGATATTCACATCCAGCACTCAAAGGAGTCCCCAGGGATGTGTGCTCTCCCCTCTGCTCTTTTTAGTTTACATTAATGACTGCACTTCTACTGACACATCTGTTAAAATCCTGAAATTTGCTGATGACACCACAGTCATTGGCAGAGGTGGAAAGAATAATTAAATATTCTACTCAAGTAAATTGTAAAAAGTAAATTGAATTTTACATAGTAAGGTTACCGGTCTAAAAATTTACTCAGGTAAAAGTAAAGAGTACTTAATTTAAAATGTACTCAGAGTACAATTTACAGAGCGGTAGAATTTACATCTTATGTAGTTCTAAAATGATAAGTACTGTAGATGTAAATCTTAACCTAGTTTTTATTGAACTAACAGCTTTACAAAATAAAATGCAAGATTTGAAGTGGGCCTGTATTAGGTATTTATGCCTAGCTAGCGTATTACCTAAGGCAGAGTTTGCTCAGCACTCTTCCTGTTTGGAAAAGCATAGAGATACACTAAGCATGTAGACAGAAAAAAAAAAAAACATTTTATCTCTCTAAAAGAAGTCTTTTTGCTGTGTTACTCTATATGTGCTCAGCACTGTAGCTCTCAGGCTATGTCCCTGCACTGTGATCTGCTTCTACAGACTAGAAGAGTGCAGAACATTGTCTTCTATAGATAACACTTGGACTAGGAACAAGTACCTCATACAACCATGCTTTAAAACAACTGAACATTCACATTAGCATTCACACAGTTAAATTTGATACAACAGTATATGACCTCATATACCTACTTACATTTAAACAGCTGGTAATTTTAATGGGATTATTAGCATTATAACCTAGAAAAAAAAACAAGTAATATTCTGGCTACAGTTAAAACAAACTTAGAACCATTTATGAATTTGTTTACTGATTTTTACAGATTAGAAGAAAAAAAAAAAACGTGTTTATTTCAGTAGCAATGAAATGAATCAAAAATCACTGCGGTCCATGACTTGTTTTAATGTACTGCACTTTCATAGCAAAAAAAATATCTCCTGTTATAATGTCATTTATAATAGAGAGAAAAATTGCAAATGCAGATTAATTAAGAGAATAAAAAAGAATAATAATTGCATATACAGTAAGAGACAATAAAGAACTCAATTTGAGAAGGTTATTGAATTACCTGAAATTATGCATACTATATACCATTGTATAGACTCTCTCACACACAGACAACTGAAATACTGTCTGGATTATTGTAATCAGAGTAATAATAAGATAATAAAAATTAATTACATGTTTTACACATTAACAGCGGCAGAAAGAAATTCGGACATTAGCTTAAACAGTGACCATCGAATCACTGATTTGAACCCAAATAATTTCTATTCGTCAATAATTTAGGCTGGTTTTATTAAAGAGTTTCTCCAATTCGTTTAAACCAACCGACTTCAATTCATTATCACAACAATAGAATAATTTTTACTAGAACATTTATTTCATGAGAAGTTTTGATTGATTCCCTACAGAAAGCTGTTCCAAGGCTTTCCAAACCTTTATACATCACTAGTTTAGATTTACCGTCTTTTCTGAAACTCAGTGTTGTTCCATTACTATTGCCCGATTGCATGGAAAAAGATTTTTGGAAAGACTGTTTTAACTTCCAGTGGATGTACATCGAGGTGAGTAACTGATATAATTTTTATTTTATGTCCATTAAAACAGCTTCATACATAGATTTTCTCAGTGACTGTGATTTTCTACCTGATGCGTGACAAGTCAGATCTTCCGTTTTGCCTCATGCATTATTTTAATTAAAATATTTTATTCAGTAACGGATATGATTTTTAAAAGTAGCGAAAATTTTAAACAAAACATACTTGTTATGATAAAACTACAAATTTATTTTTTTTAAAACTACTTTAAAAAGAAGTAGTACACAAAAAAACTACTCAATTACAATAACACAAGTAAATGTAATTCGTTACTTTCCACCTCTGGTCATTGGTCCCATCCAGGAGGTGATATGATGATTCAGCATACATACAGTAAGTGGATCGGCTTTTTTTGTGTTTTAGACACAACAACATGGAACTTACTGGTGTACGACAATTAAGATGAAAAAAGTACAGATTTCTCTGTCATCGCTTCATATTCAAGGTTGTACTGTATCCAGCATTGCTTCCTTAAAGTTCCTTAGCATGACCATCTGCAAATACAAGAAGTGGGAAAACACCAATAACATATCTAAGACAACCTCAGCAAAGGATGCTCCTTCTCTGCCAACTAAGGATGCACAACCTGCTTATAGATCTGCTCTGCCAATTCTACAGGGCCACCAGTGAATACATTCAGTGTGTATCAATCACTGTCTGGTTCGCCTCTGCAACCTAATTGAAAAACATAAACTTCAGAGACTACTTAGTTTAGCAGAGCACATCAACCAGACCAACCTGCCCACCCTCCAGGATCTGTATATTGCCTGTGTCAAAAAAAAAAAAAGGTTGGAAGAATTGTGTAGTACATCCGACATACAGTCTGCTCAGACTCCTTCCTTCTAGCAAGTAATACAGACTGATAAAAACAAGCACTACCAAATTCCAAAATAGCTTTTTTCCCAGCAGCCACAAAAGTTCTTAACACCCTCACTAACCCAAATCTATACTGAAGTTTTTACTACTACACTAACTTTATCTCTACTATCACTAACTTTATCTACTTTGTGCAATATAATACTCATGTGCAGTATTTTTTTTTTCATTAACTAACTGGACTATAACTACACTTTAATGTTTCTGTTTCTTTCTGTCATGGCCAATGTGTATGGTCTTCTATGCTTGATTATTTAGTTGTGTTTGTATGTCCTGTTCAATTCAGCAATTGGTTTACTCCAAAATAAATTCCTTGTATGCTCAGGCATACTTGTTTAATAAAGTAGATTCAGATTGATTCTAAATTCGACAAAAGAGGAAATTACTCAATTATTCATCCCAAAAGAACTGTTGGAAGTTATTATGGGCAGCTCACCTTAATGGTAAACAGTTAAGGTAGAATAAAAAACACAACTTATTCATGACACATTTCTATTGGCCATGCATTTATGGCAATGCATGCAGATGGTGTGTGGCATGTCAAAGATATCAGCTGGTGGGTCCTCCGAACACCGGAAAAGTGCAATCATGGCCATTACCAATAATCAAGGTCTCCTTTGAAAGAATTCGAATAGTCCTTGTCAGGCTGTTAGAGCAGACTGCAAAAGGGCACTGATTTGTTTTAGAACTGGTATGCAGTGATAACAGAAATTGCTGCCTTTGTGCAGTATCACAGCATGTAATGTTGCAGAGGAACTATTCAATGTTGAAAGCTAGAAATCCTGAGTTGAAATCTTGAACGAGTTCCAGGCTGACCACACCATAAATAACTGGAGATTAAATCAATCCATACCAGTGTTTATCATTCATAAGTGGATGATCTGGTGGAGCAGTTTAATAAAACACTTTGTTCCTGATGACACATGAAATTGGGATAAGTGGCTTGGTCCCCTGTTATTCTCAGTTCAAGAGATCCTGCAGGCCTCCACAAAGTGTTTCTTATTTCAATAATTTTATTAGCAAAATGTAATATGTTTTTAACCTGAGAGTGAAACTAAACACATTTGGGCAAGGAGAATTTGCTACAGGCCCAGAATGTATACCCCCTGGGTTGTGGCACATACACATGCAAAAAAAACAAGTTGTTTGGGGGTACTCAAAATGTCCCAGAAACTGGAGCAGTCAGAGGAAGGGGCACAATAGAAGAGTGTCAGGCCATCGAATGGGCAGTCTTCATTCTCCTACACTATCTGCTGGACTGGGCCTTCACCCTGTAATTGGACCACACAACAAACCAGTGGCTCAATTGCACAAAATATTTGAACACAGAGATCATTCACTGGTGTCTGGCACTTCAGTAGTTTAAGCTTAAGTTTAAGAATATAAATAAAAAACTATACATCTCCTATACAACTCCATACAACTCTATAATTCTTTCTCCTCTTTCTTAGAGTGGTGTCATACTTACAGTGAAGGGGAAATGTAATGCAACAGCATACAGAGACATTAGATACAAATGTGTGCTCTCAAATTTGAGGCAACAATTTTGGAAAGGCTATCATACAAAATGTGATCAGGTGTCCACAATCTTTTTGTCATATAGTGTATCTCTCTGCCATATCATCGTGTGATGTATGAAGAATGTTCCTTCAAAGCCTCTAATTTGTCTCCTACAGCACATGCTGTTGATCTTGTCACACTTAATCAGTGAATTTCACCAGCAGAATGAAGTGGTGCAGTAGTCATTGGCTTTGGTTGAGCTGCTGCTTGTCTGTAGTTTGATGGTCCCACAATCACTGACACTGACAGTATGGTGTGTTCTGTACATCTCTACAGTGTGTTTATAGTCAATCTCAAACATGACAGAGCACTGCTATCAGCCCACACCCTTGAAAGAAGGAGAAAGAAAACACTCAAGAGTCTTTATTTAATAAACAATTCCGAAAAAGAAATGATCTAATTCCACACTTGCTATAATTTTTCAGCTTCTTCTTTACTCACCAGACATTATACCATGCTGATGTACTAAGTACCTAAAATAAATGTGATCAAATTCTAACTTAATCAACAGTGGCATTGTAGAAGAGTTTAGCATAGCATGTTTTACTATCAGAGTGTTTAGCTTTTAACTCTCAAAGGTTTTTACCTTTATTATTTGAGCAATCATAAGAATCAGTGCAAAACAAAAAGACAGCAGGTCCACTCCAGCTGCAGTCTAATTTGCTGTCAGCCCCACTCTGAGCTTGAGCTGAAAAAGAAGTGCAGGCTGTTCTAGAAAAGCTTGTCTGACTCTGGCATTGCTGTGTTTATGTGTGGCTCAGCTGGCCATAAACATGGATAAGAAAGAGATGGGATGGCATTAAGACATCATTAGGAAGCGAAACAGTCAATCATGTCCTAAGGCAGATTTGGTACTGTATTGCATTCTTGAATAGTTTTATGAGATTTAATGCAATCCTGAAGTCCATTTTTCAGACAGCCTCATCCTATAGCATCGTCATTCTTATCCATTTATGAGTTATACTGTATATTGTCAGTATTTATAATAAGAATAAATATATTCTAATGTCACAGGTTTGGACTTTTACTCTAATTCAGGTTCTGTTCTACAACCGCACTATGTTGCATGCTTCCTTGTAATGTGTCATTTAATTAACATCTGTCATAATGCTTAGGCAAATCTGCAGTCTGTTTTTTTTTTTCTTCTTGTGTTTACAGCATTCCACAAAGCCACTGTTAAAAGCCACTTTTTAGTTAAAGCCATCTGACAGCGATCCCCAAGCTCCCCACCCCCATATGTAATCTTATGACTGCTTCCATCCTTTTAAGTTCTTAATGGCTGTCAGTGGCAGAGCTCTGGTTTACTGCTTCTGCAAATTGCAGGTCAGCTTGTGTTGCTCTATTGTTTATGCAGTGAAATCACTTTTGTGTTTAACTCAAATCAATATGTACCTTCACTTCTTTTCTGTTCTAATAGACAGGTGTTGAAATTAAACAGCTAATACTAAAATAGGAGCACATTGTTTTTTTACATACAACAATTGCTTCATTGTTTCTTACAATTTGCAGCAAAGTGGTTTTAAGTGGCCATGCCACAATGGCATCGTTTGTTCTTTCTAAAATCAGAATGTTCTATTGTTACTATGTGGTATCTCCTTGGTGCACAGAACTAATAACCTTCTCCACAAAGTGACATGCGAAATTTGGATATCCATGTCATATCATTAGTGATGGCTGATCAGGGCTTAATATCTAAAATATATCTGTTTAAATCCGTATAAGGGTTTAGGAATGCATTCTATTTTGAGGTCTTACCTATAACACAGTTTCTGACATTAGTTGCAAATATCTTCACCACTGTGTGTCACAGTTCTAATCTAATCTATGATTTAAAACATCTAATGTTTAGTAATTGATTTAAACATTGGTCTTCAAAACAATATATTTATAATGTATTAAATTTGAAATGTGTTCATTGTACAAAGGCCCCCTTGCCAATATAAAATAAGTGTTGTTTTTTTTTACGTTCTACTTAGCACAAAGCCTTGTTCCATTTTACAATGTTAGTAAGTCCCTATGGAGCCCTCCTGTTTACTGGAATAACCACAGCAATAATTATTACAGCAGCACCTTCACTCGCTGGAAAACTGAAGCCTTCCTGGTTGCAGTATTGCCTCCACAAATGCCATTTGTCCCAGAAGATTTCAGTAGTATAGGATATACAGCCCTGAGTCTTTCACAGAATAAATGCAATTACTTTCCATCTGAATAATATACTATAATAATACAATAATGGGTACATGTCCTACTGTGCACTGGCTTTGTTCCAAATCTTGCTGAAAAGACTAATCTAACCAAGTAATCTATTAAATGTCTAATTCTTGAGGACAAAGAAGGATAACTTTCTTTTGCTCAACTTGGATTAGACTGAAATACTTTTACTAGGACCACATGCAGCTAGAAGTAAACTTTCTGATTATGTAGCATGCAGAGCATGCAGCTCTAGATGGTCTTTCTGTCTCAGTGTGTACAGCAGTCAAAGACCTTGGTGTAATTATTGACCCTAGTCTGTCCTTTAAGGCTCATGTGAATAACATTACCAGGATTGCCTTCTTTCATCTTAGAGATTTTGCTATTAGAAATATGATGTCGCTACAGGATGCAGAAAAACTAGTTCATGCTTTTGTACATCTAGATTAGACTACGGTAATGCTTTACTGTCTGGGTGTTCGATTAAGTGCATAAATAAGCTTTCGTTCAGCCGTTCACCGTTGCTGCTGCTGGAGTCCTTACTAGATCTAGAAAATATGACCATAACAACCCTGTTTTAATCAGTCTACACTGCTCCCAATTAAACTCACATTGATTTTAAAATACTACTACTGATGTATAAAGCACTTATTGGTCTCACGCTGCAGTATCTTCTGTTCCATTATGATCCCCCACGCCTACTTAGATCAAAAGGTACAGGCTATTTGTTGGTACCTCAAATAATGAAGCCTAAAGCAGGGGGCAGATCTTCCTCTTATAAAGCCCTACATTTATGGAACAGCCTTCCTATTAGTGTTCGGGACTCAGACACAGTCTCAGAGTTCACGTTTATCGGTTGATGTTCTTAGGTAAAGGAGCAGATCTGGAGGGATCATGGATATAGAGTGTTTTGTGAACTGTGATATTTGTATGCTGGTCCCCTCACTCTCAAGTGTTCACTAAGGTTTGTTGACGGTGGTGTGGTGGGCCATCTCTTATCCAAGAGATCCCTAATGTATATGTTACATTCTGGTTCTTCCTTTTATTTATGCTGCCATAGCGAGTCTTGCCAGAGCCCCCAAATGCACAGTGTCCTAAATGTTAATACAACAATAAGGATACTTGATAATCCATATTCTCTCTCTCTCTCTCTCTCTCTCTCTCTCTCTCTCTCTCTCTCTCTCTCTCTCTTTACCAGTGACCACTGTTCCTGCCCCTCTTCACTCCTCGGATCTGCCTGCTTCATCCAGGCCTGGCTCTGGATGGTGTTCTTTTTGATTGAAGGCCACTCTGTTCTGCTGGGGCTGTTTCAGATCTACAGCCTGGAGATCCATGAAATGACAAAAAGAGATCAAGGAGAAATACTTTGTGTCAAATCTTCTCTTGGCTCCTAGACACATATTCTTGAAGTAGCCCATTAAAGCATTCCCATGGGAACTTTGAATAAACCACAAGAAGTCAGCACTCCGATTAGTGTCAATAACCAGAGAGGTAAACCTGGCTCCAAAAAAAAAAATCCATATCACTAATTTTGCCTGACCACAATCTCCCTGTCCCTGAGTTTTGTTTTTATGATACATTCAATGAACCGTCAACTCTGCAACACTGCCACTGTTAACACAGCTGAGGTGCATTAGGCTTTTGTTGTTCTTCCTTTTTTTTTACCCGGCTTCAGGCCCAGTACTGTAGTCCCAATGTTTTCCTTCCTCTTCGCTGCAGTGACAGAACTCAAGTGGCACCTTGTCACAAATCGAATTCACTTAATTGTCTGTAATGTTAATGTTTATTCTGGAGATTTGACATTTTAAATGATAGTGATTTGACAATAGGATGTTTGATCCTATGTGGATTATTTCATGCTGCAGTGAAAGAGAATTAAAGCTTGGTCCCAGTTATCCCCCAAATATTTATTGCTTTAATGTTAATGTAGATAAAACCTTCTGTAATATAAATAATGAAGAAAGGCACTTAGGACACATACATCTGACACACATTAGACACTTCTGTGATTTCTTAGTTGGACTCTTCACACATTTAGTAAAGTCAGTCTAAGCCACACTTAGATTTCAAGTGTCCACTAGATATTGTAGCAGCTAAAGTGTCGAGACTGCTTCACCCCTCAGAAGTTAGAGGAGCCATCTGTGATACTTAACTGCCTCCTGGCTTAGCCTCAACTACCAGAGCTACACTAAAACTTTGGCTCTTCGTTGTCATGTTCCATATCACCTTGCTGACCTTCTGTTCAATTATACAGCTGACCCGAGTTTGATGACATAACCTCTTCAGATTGGGGTCCGCTTGCCCTGTGGGGCGGCCTGTTGCCTGTCAGGCCATGTCAGCTTTGCATGTTAAGCAGACACTTCCCAGATCAGTCCCAGTGGGCTCAGTAATGCAGAAAGGCTCCAGGCAAACCTCTAATTTCCTTCAGACTTTACTCTTTCTTTCACTCTTTGAATGTACTGTCTCATTGCAGGTCAAAATGAAAAAAACACTTTTAATGTTCTGATATAAAATAGTCTTAATTGACGATAAAGCTTTCTTAATAATTTTCTTAACAGTATGATTAACTGCATGTGGTACAGTTTGCAAAAAATTATAACATAAACGGAGGCAGGAGAGATTTACAACATGATTCTCCATATTGCTCGCAGTAGCAGACAGTTCATTTGCCCTGTTTAAATCCTTTTTTTTAACCCCTTTTTTATTTCTAACTTTGATCATAAATTGCAACACCACTTTATAATCAATATTTAAATAAAACTTTACTTTATTGTTTGTATGAACATAAACTCTATATTGTTTGTATAAACTGTTGAAGTGTAAGTTTGAAGCTGGAAGCATTGCAGATTTTTTTGTCACATATACATTTTAGAAATAGACAACTTAACACTTGTTTCTTAAAATAATATTTTTAATATTACTTATTATCATAAAGATATATTTACACACTTTACAGAAATAGAAAATAAAAACACAAAGCTACGCATGAAAAGAAAAAAATAAAATAAAATAAGTACTCCAAGAGCTAAAGCTTATCTTTTATAAATTAGAACCAAAAAGCTCAAATATGTACACAGTATTTCAACCATTTCTGATACACTTTATTTATTCATTTATTTATTAAATTGTTTTTTTTTTTTTGTTGTTGTTGTTTTTCTTTTTTTTGCCCAGTTTAACATCAAAACAGAGACAGAGACTGTACATTTGGCCTGGCGAGTTCTATGAGCACACACCTTGAACAGGAAAGATGAGAATTTAATACCTTGTTTTACTGTGTTTTCCACATGGCCTAGTAATACTGGTGATAAGCCATAGCTGGCTGTGGACTATACAGGTATCCTCAGAAAATATATAAAAAAAATCAGTGTGCTGAACAAACTGGCCATGTTTATGAAGAGATATATTCACATAGAGCTTACTTTAGTCTTGGGTGTGAAGTTTCATTAGAAGCAATAGGGAAAATCACATTATTCTCAGCCCCTCACCCATGGGATTTCAAAATGCAGTTATCCTGTTGATTGCTCAGCTAGTAGACATGTGTGAATATTTGGGATAGAATTTCAGCTATTTGATCCCAAAGACTCTACATTGCACATGCAAAGTGGTGCTTTATCAAAGGCAAGCAATCAAATGTGTTGCTTATAGGTTGTTTTCTTTTGTCTCGCTTGGTCAAGTGCGAGATAGCTAATAGGAGAGTGGAAAGATGCATTTATGACACTAAGGCAAAAAGAATTAAGTACTGCCTGCAGTCTTTGAGGTTTCCTTCTGTCCATTAGATACTCAAGTCTTAAAGACTAGAGTGTCTGCATTTCACTTTCATTTCACAGCTCTCCTCATACACAAACATTCACTCAACTCCTTTCCTTCTTACACATCCCATGACAGGCAACTGCACATTTCTATAACGAACATGATCCTAGACTAAACAGCATCTCTGTGAACAAACCGGTGGAACATGCTTTGAAGTGCATAGGACATTACTCAAGCATTGTAAGTGTGGTGTGCATCTGGGCAGCAACACATGAGGAACTGGGCAGAGGTGTGTCTAAAGTGAACTGAAAAGACAATTTCTCCAACATTAAAGTAGTGCTTTGAGCCTGGCTGCATTTGTTCTGTTTTCACCACAAGCTTTATTAGCCTGGTTTGCTGATAGGTGGCTCAGGCTGCACCAGGCAGAAGAGAAAGGTGTGAAAGCTCTAATGTGTCCACAACAAATTGTGTGGTAGAGTAACTCTCTCAATTATTTTTTTTTTATGTCCACACACGCGCACACACGTAAAATACAGCTTTCCACACTGTATTCAAAAGTAAGCTTTGGACAACCAGCTAGACAAGAATCAGTCAATAAAATTGTCACAATACACTGGAAAATCATTACATGCCAAGAGAAAGTGTGTTCAGGATATATTTTTTTCCAGCAGCATAATGGAATTGCAAAAGTGCAGCCTTGCATGCCCATACAGAGAGGTGCTGGAGCAAAGCTGCTAGGGGTCTCTTCTATACCAAGCTTTGGATGTTGATGATGGGTTTGTCTTTGTTGGACATGTGATTCAACAGATAGCCATCGCTAAGGGGGTTGTGTTATAAAGCATTGATGGGGTATTTTTTTTTTATTTTATTCTTTTTACTAATACAAGACTTAATTTTTGCTGAAACAATAGTTTACTTCACTATGTGAATGGGGTAACTCAGCTGGTGAAGATGTTGTAGATACATTCATGATAAACAATGTGGATGCAGAATGGATCCTGCATCTCTGTTAGGATCAGGAATGAGTGATTCAAAACCTGTCTCTTTGCTTTCATCCTTTTACTGTATCACATCAGACCTGGGGGAACTCGCTCATCTACTTGGATATTCTGCCCTATTAATGGATTAGACACACATGTCTCATTTTGAATGAGCTTATGAATTATCTATGTCTACATCTCTGTCTGAGAATGTACAAAATAATAACAATGAGACTGGAACTATTTGTATCTTCACATTATCCTATGATTTTATCATTTTTTCTTCAAGGTGAGCTTGGCGGTGTGTTTTTAATGCTGTGGTTCTTAGGCACACTTTCATTGAGAGTTGTTCCTGCTGCAAGGCGTCGACGGTAGTGGATTTTTTTTTTGTTTAAATTCCATATGGAGAAAAGGCTTATTGGAGGGTGGGGGAGGGAGCTGGCTGCTGATTTAAGGAAAACACCAGCCGTGCTTTTTTAACAACACAATTATGCATATGGGTAACAGTCTTGTAAAATCCTCATGTCTCTGAATTATAGTTGCAGAACAAATAAGGGCCTGATTTTAATAGAACAGTGTCTGCTCTGTGGGTTATCTTAGATTATAGAGTGTTACAATAGTTATGATAAACCCACAGAAGAAGAGGGTATGTGTGGTCATGAACTAAGCCAATTTGTCAGTGAGCTCAGACTCCTAGGGCCTCTGACTCCAGCTAACCCCCTATGAGGCCCATCTGAAATAGATTAGCAATAGGATTCAATGACCACAGCAATCAAAGCAATGGCCACCTGTGCTGAAGAGGCTCAGGCAAAAGGCAACCGCTCCCAAAACTGGGAGAAGGATATTGGCTTACAAAAACTGAATCTGAATACATTGTAATAACGGTGGATACACAGACAGGGATATATATATATATATATATATATATATATATATATATATATATATATATATATATATATATATATAAAACATTTATATAATATAACATAGATATGTTGTTCTCTGTACTGAACAGTGCATGTGTAAGCATGTTTGTATGTGTGTTTCTTAAATAAATGCACAAAATATAGACAATTCCAGTACAGGCATTTCTCACAGCACCCTGAGAAAAAAAAAATTTGAACCAAAGACATAATCAAAAACATTAAAAAAGTAATAAGTTCCACTAATGGTGAAAAAAATAAAGGCATATTATTGTGTCAATCAAATATCTCTGTCTTAGGGGGCAATTCAGCCTTTAGCACAGCAGTCAGAGAAGAGAGCACTACTGGTTGTTATGAAAAAAAAACAGACTATTATATTTTCAAGAAGTGTCTGATTTGAAAGATTTTTGGTCTGATTTGGTTTTTTAACTATGCTTTTTTGCTACCGTTTTTATAAGTTGGATGTCAGAACAAATATGGTGTTATACATACATATGCTTAGGTGTTTCAAAACTTAAATAAGAGGTAAGGTTTGTTTCTCTCTTTTTTTTCATTCTCATGGCAGCATCGCATTATAGATTTCCTATTTGGCACTTCATTAAAAAGGAGAGGTGGTTTGCTGAGCAGGCTGGCTTGTCCCAGCCAGTTAACAGTCATGTATGTCTGCTGTGGTGGAGGTGAAGAGTGGGGGAGGATGACAGACATGACACATGGTTAGTAGAGTAGTGCAATCCTATAAAGAGACACTGTGGTTTAAACATTGCAATGTTGGGTATCTATAGGATAATGCATAATACGCTCTGGATAGCAAAACCTTTAGGAGGAATAATCCTTAAAAGTTGTGTAAATGATAAAAAAATAAATAAATAAAAAAAAAGATAAAATGCAGTCATCCATATATCATAGTTGTTTTTTTTTTTTTGTTTACTCGACACCTGATGATAGTCTTGATAGATAATGCAAAGAAAATGCAACAAAGTTTAGAGGTAATTATTATAATCAGCAGTGGTAGCTAAAATCAGATAAAATAGTGTGTTGTAGCTACTTTTTTCAGACATAAGGTAAAATGAACTGGTTACCTTTGTCTGAAGATGGAAATGAATAAAGAGATGGTGTTTTTAATAGTGCCTTTCCTTCATATCCCTGTCACTTCCTTCCCATATCACATTGTGTTTACACCAGAATTTGCCACAACACAGCACTGGAACAAAAGGGCATCTTTACACAGCAGAGAATGGGGTAGCACACCTCGAAGAAAAAAAACCTGACACTTTTGCATGAAGATTGTTTTGGACCAGGCTTCTCAGTGCTCACACATCATGCAAAGTGTGGCAGTCAAAGGGCTTCAGAAAGTGAATGAGGAAAAAACACTGGAGGAGAGAGAAAGAGAGAGAGAGATGGACAGACAGAGATAAAATCTGATAGCTCGAGCTCTATATCCCCCACCCCATTCCTGGCCCACAATTCTTCATGGAGCTGAGGATGAGTGGCTTGTCCTGGTATTTTGTGGACAGAAGAAGAGTTTCTTGAAGAACCAGCAGGTGCTATGGACATCACTCTTCAGGCTGGGCTGGAAAGACCCCTTGTTACAGGGCCCTCCCTAAGACAAAGGAAGAGCATTGAAATCAGAACCAAAGGGGTGGGCGCTTGAAGCAGTGCCTGCAAGAGAAACAAACAAACAGAAAGGTATTAAAATTGTGGTTACTATAAACAAAGTTCTAGATCAATAAAAATGACAAAGGCACTGGGGAAAGACCTCCAGTCAGCAATTTTATAGTTCTAGTTCTAATTCTATAAGAGTATGTGCTCCATACTTTACAAGAGACCATCACCCATTTAATTTTGTTTCGAAAAAAAAAAAAGTAACATCTCCAAATAACATTAATTTGGATAAAGAAAGGTTTTTGTTCTCACAGAACAGTACACCACACTGCATCATACCCTGCTTTGAGATGTGAGTCAATGTAAATAAAGGTTATCTTTGTTTTGTACTCCTTTTTAACTTCTCTGTTCTCATTCAATTGCAAAAGATAGCTTTGTTTAATAATAACAACAGCCGCCATTGACTTATACAAGGCAACATCTCTAAAATCTTTCTATACCTCAAGGAGAACAGATTTTATCTCACTGTCTTTTGTTTCTGAATCATCATTGATTGATGACTTCACCTAGGTATTCTTTAGTGTTATTCCTCTAAACAAACAGATGTGTGTAGTTTGAAAATGGAAGTGAGATAAAAAAAAATGCCTCTCCTACCCGTTTTTTTTTTCTTTCATTTAGCACTATAACCTGAACGGTCCCTCTGTTCTGTATTTTCATGAAGGCAGTTGAGTAAAAGGTTTCATTTATCTTTCTTTAATGTAATAGCATCTGGAGGGCTGTTGATTCTCATGCCGTGGTTTCATTATCATAACCTTCAAGTCCTATTATGTCAACTGAGGTTATAACATTTTGTTCTCTGGCCCACGCATGTGGTCCCTATCTCTAACTCCAATGATTTTTAACAGTAGGTCAGAATTCTCACAAAAAAAAAAATAGAATAATGCCTTTACTAGAAGTTTGTATGTAAAACTAAATACAAACTTAACACTTACAGAATCCAATTCAAGCTGATTTACCAACATGGTCTATAAAAATTATGCAAAAACAATACATCTAGTCTGCTTTGCATGGTTTTCATCATGTTTATGGAGTTCTGGGCATACAAGGAAAAGTATACAAGGCAGTCTATGCAGATTGATTAAAACTAACACATTTTGTGAAGAAAATAATGTTATACAGAAGGCACTGGAGAAAGAAAATAAGTAAATAAATTACTTAAGCCACAAAGCAATTAGTTGAGCACATTAAGGGATTTATACACTTGTATATTCGAGGCAAAACATGACACTGTTAAGGTCAGCTATTTAGCAAAGTCAAGCTATTCCACTTGTTTCATTTCTAGGAAATGTTGTTCACCCAGTGTGGTTAAATGAAAGAAATGAATAAATTGTGACCCAATTGAGAATTTTGACCCTTTTGAGTTTGGTTCCTTTCAAGCCCACTTTCAGTAAATCTGCCATATGACTATGCATATTGTTAAAAGCGCGATGTGAATACAATTGAATCGAATTGCATGAAATCGTTCTATTAACCCAGTTGTTTTCCTCCACTTGGCAAATACAGTGCTTTGTATTTCAAAATGTGTGTCTTCCATTGCCAAGAAACAAATTAGCAAACATGGTAAAAAAAAAAAAAATTGTCTTTCAAGTTAAAATGCTTCTTTTCAATTGTTCCCTGCCTATTATCAGACCAAGAGGAGAGTTAATTCTTCAGGTCAGATTGCACCTAGTTTCAGGCATGGCTGATGAAGTGCAAGGCAGTTTTCTCACTCCCACTGGAAAATGTGACATGTTGTACATTAGCCAGATGCAGGTTAGAGGCTCAGTACAGAGTTATCCCTGTGGGGTACATATTTTATTTACTACGTGATTCATATTTTCTCTTTGCTAAATAATTATTAGTCAAGCAACATGATAGTTCTACACTCGAAGAGTGACAAACTTCAAATGGATTTCATTAGATTAGCATTTGAACCTCGAATGTTGTGGTTTGTGAGTCCATAATTGTTCTCATGGTGCCATTACCAGCAGCTTGACTGGCATGCTAGTCAAGCAAACTGAGCTGGCTCAGTCAGCTATGTCTGTCGGGGTATGGGTGAAAAGGCTGAACAGGATGAACTCTGAACTCCAGGAAGGCATGAGAAGAGCCAAAGAAGAGGGGGAATGAAAGAGAAGTCTTCATGTTGTTTGGGTTTGAAGTGCTGTTTTGGAGTGTGCATTGTGAATCACTGAGCCGTTTTCTCTAATGGAGCTACACAACTTCCTGCAGATTCCTTCATTGTGGCCAGCCAAAATTCTAGGCTTCAAAAACATGCATTGACTGCCTAACTCGCCAAAAGAATGCCTCATTTTTAACTGGCCAGAAGGGGCATTGAACAGTTAAAGGCATGTGTAGTCCCACAAGCACAATCTTCCATGCCATGGGCCTGCTCTTTGTGAACACCTTTGTTGCATCACCACTGCTTTATTTTCCCCTTAGATCACCCGAGAGAGTGAATACGGGATAGAAAATTCCCAGACAAAATCTGGCCAAAACAATAACAAACTATAATTCACCATAGACTGTAAAACTGTGAAGGATATGGGGGCTTGAGTTTATGTTCTTTTAGAGCTTTCATCTCCATGCCTTTAAGAACAATTAACTATGCTATAAAAGGTTGACATGACTGCATCTGCTGAAAGGATTAATTGCATATGAGGTTAATTTATAGCAGGACTTGTGTTATGGGCTTGCCACCTCCTGCCAGGCTATTATTCCATGAAGAGTTTATCTGTTGTGTACTGTGAGTGTGTGTGTGTGTGTGTGTGTGTGTGTGTGTGTGTGTGTGTGTGTGTGTGTGTGTGTATGGTTCCTAACATATATATATTTTTTATGTTAACTCTAGACGTGAATTGTTTCCAATTAGTTTACAGTTTTTGCTATCTGTGACAAGATACTAGACAAGTTAAAACCCAGAATTGGTTTCAACCTGTGAAAACTTGAAGGAGAAAAGGGGGAAGTGCTGTTCAAAGTGAATAGATGCATTGAACAGTTTAAAGTACAGACATCAAACAAAAACTGATTTTAACTGGCAAAAAAACAGAGACCAATTAGGTTATGCCAGTAATATTTTTCCTTTCCTTGTGTTACACATTGTTTTTCCCCTGATTTCTTTGGTGTGCAAAAAGAAATTTAAAAAAGGAAAAAAAAACTTAATTAAACTGTTACATTTTTTATTTTTATGCCCAGTAAAATGATTCGATGTTGAATGCTGTTAAAATGTGCTTTTGTTTTTTTCTTATTACAAACTTTAAGGCCAAAGAGGACAGTTAGGGCCTTTGTTGTTGCCTTTCAAATCTGTTCATATACCTTTTAATTAATTTTTTAATAAACTTTGAGATTTGTTTGTCAACAAATGCCAATTGTCTATCTCAGTCATAAGTTTACAAAGTGCATTGTAGAACTGACCTTGATCTAAAATGGCATGGGCCCCTTGTGGGACAGGCGAGGTCGAGGGCGCCTCCTCCTCCAGCCAGGGGGTCTTTGGTTCCGGCCAGCTCGGGCAGGGTTCTGACGCACAGGAGTCTTCATGTTACCCTCCTCCTCCAGCTCCTTGCTATGCTCGGTGGAGGTCACTGGACCTGTAGGACAGAGAGATAACTCTGTATTCAATAATGATGTATTCATAAAATTCCATTTGCCAAATTTACTTAATTAAACTATATAAGGTTCGCCACAGGTCCAGACTACCATTCTTCAGTCTCATCATTACACACATTTCCTGAATTTCTTAATCAATGATTTTAAGTAGATCACTGATTAATCATTTTTAGGGTTTTATATCTTAGAGCAACTAGACACAGTAATTAAGTACTGTAAAAAAAATGCAACAGTCATTTTTCTGCTGATTTCAGTCAGAGAGTAGCATTTACTTAATTCTTACATTCATTCATTCAACGTAAAAAGCACCAGGCCACACAATCAAATTCAGATACCCAGGTTAATATGTGGTGTAGTTCATAAAAATGTTCATTTAACAGGTCAAGACTGAACCTAATTCTAAAAATAGCAATTAAGCCATCATTTGCTTTGTTCTTTTCTATAGTGTCTATAAGGATTTTTTCCCATCACCCATCTTACTTTAATTACTTTATATTAACATGACACATGCCAGGTTTCCATTCATTTAAGCCAGTGTTTGCAAATGGTGTTATGATCACATAATTTGATCATAATTTAAAGAAAATGTCAATGTAATCTCTGTGTAAACTCAATTTTAAATTTGTTCCAAAATATTCATCAATTCTTTTAATTCCTTTCATATTTAAAAAGCTGGTATGAATTTTAATGCTTTTATGTTAGATGCATTTACTAGAGATAAAAATGCTTCATAAACATTTCTGATGCACTTTTTTGCCCCATGAGTATTCCTGTCTACACTACTGTTTTAAAACATGCCCATGCAATTTCATTTTGTTCAACAAATTGTAATATAGTAAAATTTTTATAGTAAAAAAAGGTTCCTAAACTTTCATAAATAAGGCTTTTTGTTCCTTGAAGGGGTTCTGCTTAGAATTTTTTCATGTCTATGGCACTACACAAAAACCAAAAGATTGTCAAGAGTATATTGTAAGTATTTAAGGGTTTTGTTTAAACACATTTTCAGTTTTGATCCAGAAAGTAAAACATCATGCAAACCACTCCTTTGCACAAAGGTGTGAGTGAAGATTTGTATGTATGAACATATAGTAAGTCTATAATATAACCAGATGTTTCATATCATCACACAATACGTGTAGTAAGACCTTTTAAGCCTGCTTTGCACACTTGCGTGTGAGCCAGTTCTCCCTAACCTTTCACCTCTGTAAGAAATCAAAGCAGTGCTCCAGGGTGTGGGGGTATGGAGTATCTTCATCTGCACTCTGATATCTGATTTGACTGATCTGACAAGTGATTCCACCACAAAACTCTACTTTCCACTGAGCCTGGAATAGTTTTGCATGATAAAATGCCAAAATTAGGGCAAGGATGTATGGACATTTCAGAATAAATTGTATAATGTGAACCTTATAAAAGCCTGTTTAATCATTAAATAGCCATTGCTTCTCAGTGCTGATTCAATAAACATCTAAGACATAATTTCCAAGCAATGTATTTTGCACCATATTTTACAGTCAAGGTAATTATTTTATTGGGTACTTTGTGTCTATTAATGTCTATATATATATTATTATATATATTTTATATATAGACATTATATATAACAAAATTTACGGTTTGGTATATACCTCAGCTTTTAAGTCACGGTGTAGTTCTCCTTTCAAGAAAAATTTTTGAAGCTGGACATAACAATAAAGAATCCATAGTGCTAACATTAGCCAATAGCCAGTTCTTGGTTAGAAGCTAACACTAGCGCTATGGATTTTTTAGCATTTAATGCATGCGCAAAACAAAACAAAGTGAGTAGCCACATTAATAGCCACATACACCGATAATATATCATATATATATATATATATATATATATATATATATATATATATATATATATATATATATATATATATATATATTTGTGTGTGTGTGTGTGTGTGTGTGTGTGTGTTTGTGTGTGGAACAGCTTTTCTAAAATGACAACCATTAATTCCCAACCTTCCCACTAAGCTTAACTGTCAAGAATAATAATTCCTTTAAATAGGCAACATATATTTGTAAAGCCTATCCAGGACTTTTATTGTGTTAATAACTGAGAACTTGACATTTTAGCTAATTAACATCCTTTGCTAACCTTGAACAAAAATGTCTGTTACATGCACCCAGAAATCCAGCTTCCCGAAATGTTTAAACAAGGACTGCCTTTCACTCAGTGGAATACAAGAAGTATTTAAGCATACTCTACATTTTTCAAAAGCCTCACAAAAATGGAGTCTTACATTTAGGCTAATCATCTTTACTTGCGGTGCTGCACGTTTACATGAGAACAGTTGACTAATTCATTCAAGGCAAAGAAAGACTCCAATACATATTATACCATAAAAAAAAAACACAAAATCCAACTTTCCCCCAGGCAACCTAATTCTGCACTTGTCCTCTTGTTATTGGACCAAAAACAGAATTAATGAAGGAAGCTTATATATTCAGTTAACATTTAACTCATGTCTAGTTAAGAGGTGTTGGGGGAAGGTAGAAGGTGAGGGGTTAAAATGTAAAAAGGCTCCATGTGTGAATGCGGTTAGAACTGACAGGAAGTTTTTTTTGCATTAAGAGTAACAGAAAAACATGCAAGGGGTTTTAGCCATGATCTAACTGTCAGTATACCCATCATTCAATCCTGCCCGTCCCTGAAAAGTGACAGGAAGAATAGAGCAAAAGTGTCTCGAAGGGAAGAACACTCCAAGATTGATTAAGAATATCCCAGCTTGGCTTCCAAAAGAGGTTGTAATTACATCTGAACAAGCTGAATACTGCTTATCAAAGTATTACATTTACTTTTCTCCCATGCCCAGTTTGTCAAAATGAGACAATTTAAAGGTTTCTTGCCAACATAAGCTGTCTGTCTTTGCCCTGCATTTAAAGAAAGTTATCAGAGTTTGGGTCAAAGAAGTGCAAGAGCTGCTAAAAGTCTTCAGCAGCCATCAGAACAACGTTTATGAATTAATTCTTAACACCCGGAGGAAACTCAATCAGAGAGATGCACTAAATATTGAGGAGGAGGTCTATTTTAAGCACACAGAATTACTCTCATTGACTGTTTTACAGCTCTTCACTTGCCCCTGTCTCAAACCACATGGCCCTCTGGTGGAGGCTGCATCCTTTTAAGCTCCATCAAACATGATGGCAAAAAGACAAGCACAATAACAGTGTGGTGTTGTTTAATAGATATGCCTCATATCCAACTTATATTGACAAATATTCTGATAAAAATATTAGGTTAGCGGAAACTTTTCAAGATTAAGATATTCTGCTTATCTTAACACATTATCTATCATAAGTGAGAGCAATGTGAGTTGGTTTTAAACAAATTCATTTATTCTAGTAAGACATAGTTTATTCCCTCTAGACATTGTTTCACCCATTGATTGATCCTGATGTTTCATAATTCATTTATTATAGTAAAAAAAAAAAAAAGGAAACTTTATGGTGCCTTCTTTCTGCTCAACTGAAGATAGTAGTGCAGCAGTGACTATTCCCATTTCAGTGTGTGTGACAGACTGCTCCATCCTCCAGAGTCATGATGAATAGCTAGAAGTGCTACTATTTCATTTTCTTTTCCCTGCCTCGGTGCACTCCTCGGCTGCTATCCATTATGATGGCTTTTTCACACGACTGCCTTGCTCCTGCTGGACATACCGAGGTTGATAGCCTGTCCCTCTAAATCCACAGTCTGTCTCTCATGCGGACAACTTGTGCCTCTTCAAGCACTTGTCTGGCAGAGGGAGAAAGAGCCACAGGGCACAGGGCAGTTATGAACAGCCGGCTGAGTTTGATGCGTGACTCACTGTGTCCAGCTTAAATGTGCAATATGCTCCAAATGTATGTGTTCTGCACCAGGTAAAAAAAATAATCCATAGACAAGAAGGACACAAGATCTTTATTAAAGATGCATTAGGGACATGTCTTGGAAAGAGTATATACGGAAAGGCCAGATGGATTTAATTTGTTCGCCACTACTACAGGAAGTGAGAAATTAGATCTATTTACGTGCAAAGCAGAACCAGGTGAGGACAGCACAGCATTCCTCTATAGGGAGATGAATGACATGTCTTTTCACCCCTCAAGCTCAATCTTTGATACTTACTTCATGCTGTCCATTCTCAGTCACCGGAAGGTAATAGAGATCTGCTGTACTGTGTAATTAAATTGTCCCTGTTTGAATATTAAAATGTATTTGGTTTCCTCATTAAACAAGTCAATGATTGATTATCTGTCTTTAACATTTATTTATTTTATTTTATTTAGATCGAGCTACAAACTCTGAAACAAAAGCTATAGTGAAAAGAATTAAACAAAGCAAAAGGCTAGGAATACCCACAAACAAATATTTATCAATATAGCAAATCATTTGGTAACTCTGATTCATGGTGAATCGTTAATTAGGCAAAAAAGTGCACTGAATGATCAGCTATAACATTAACACCACCTGACAAATGTTGTGTGATTCCCCTTGTGCCACCTATACAGCTATGGCTATGGTTGTGAGGCGGGGCCTCCATTGATCATATTTGTTTGTCCAGCACATCCCACAGATACTCCATCAGACTAAGATCTGTGCAATTAAGAAGACAAGTTAACACTTTGAACTCTTTATGTTCTTCCAAACATTCCAGATTTTTTTTTGCAATGCGGTAAAACTTGTTATCTTGCTAAAAGAGGCAACTGCTATTAGGGAATACAATTACCATTAAGGGTGTACTTGGTCTGCAACAATTTACCTATCTCACTGTCAATCAAGATGTAGCATCTATATGAATGCCAAAACCAACAGTTATCAAGCAGAACATTGCTCAGAGAATCACACTGCCTGTGTTTGCTTGCCTTCTTCTCATAGTGCATATTGGTGCCATCTCTTGCCCAAGTAATTGACGTGCACGCACCTGGCTATTCACGTGATATAAAAGAAAGCGTATTTCATTAGACCATGCTAGCTTCGTCCTTCATCTTTTGACAGATTTATGATACTAGCCTTTAATTTCACAAAAGATCACATAATCTCAAAAAGGTCCTAAGAATCTGCTTTCAATGGCTTCTTACTTCTTTCTAACAAAGAAATACACATCATGTGTGGAATGAACTATAACAAGATTAAAAATTAGAGCATTGAGCCAATCTCTAGCATTAATTTACAGCTATAAGAGCTCACTGAAGAAATAATCTTAGAGACAGGCTTGTAGCTAGCTAGATAGAGCTTTTCACAATAATCAAACATCTATTTTCACTTTTAAGTTTGCTATTCCAAATGTATTTTCCTTTGTGCTGTCGTAATAACCTCCACTCCTTTGGGAATGCTTTTCACTAGATTTTTTAAGTGTGGATGTTGGGTTTTTCTCATTCAGCCACTAGAGCATTAGTGAGGTCAGACACTGATGTTGTGTAAGGAGGATTAGGGTGCAGTTAGCAGAGGAGTTGACGTCAGGACTCTGAGCAGGCTACTCAAGTTTTCCACTCCAATCCTTATATGTTTTCACGGTTTCAGTTTGTACACTAGTGCATAATCATGCATTTGAACACCATAAATCCATTAAAGAAAGCTTCTTACTGTACAGCATACAATCACATCCTATACAAGTGCTTCCAATATTGTGGAAAAGGTTTGAGGAAGATTCACATATGGGAATCATGGTCAGGTGACCTTGTAGTTTAAGCCATATTGTGTATGGTTATATGGGTCTGCATAGTTTAACCTTTTTTTAGATTAGCTTTAATAGTGGCTTTAGTAATTTCATAGCTTGTGATATGTGCACAAAACAGCCAAAGACAGAGCAACCATGTTTCAGAGAAGTGCTAAAAACATGAAGCACACCACAAACCCAGAGGTAAACATACAGTATCATTCAGATGGAACCCAACCTTTGGATTCTTAGACAATTTGTAAAATGTGTGTGTGACATTCTGTTTACATACTGTACATTCCTTATATAACATTATTCTACTGATGCCTATGTGGATGGCAGGGAGCACTGGGGTGTGGATCCCCATGGGTGTGTAACCATAGCAGTTGGTGTGTGATATTAGAGTTCTGATAGTCTACCCAGTCCTTTGAAGGACCTTCATTCACTAAAATGTGAAATGACAAAAGAACAAGAATCATAGGGTACATTTATACTACAGGACTGCTGTAGCACAAATCTGATTTTGATTCTGAATCCAATGTATTTAAATCTTATTCTAAACACTTTATTGAGGGAGGGGGGTTTGCTAGGTTGGATACAGAATTAAGATTCATTTTCTTTTGAAAATAAAGGCATGTAAGACCTTTTAGAGTACAGGTCTTTGCACATTAATGACAGACATGGGTCACTAAAAAACAGTGAGGTAGACCAGAAATCAATTTATGATTTTAGCAATAATATAAAGACATCTAAATGACCATAGAGCATTCATGCTGTTTTATTTTCTTTACTACACACAAATCTATGCCAAGCCCAATAATCTGGAGCCTGCCAAGCCATCCTCCACTTAGTCATTGTCGAACACAGGCATTATATATCTAATAAGATGAGAATTAAAACAAAGCATTAGATTAGACACCGTATAAGCTCCTTTTTCTACTTAGCTCATTAAATGCACTGTCAATACAGTGATTTACTTGGCATATGGAAATGAAGGTAAGGAAGTCACATCCATTGATTGAGCTGCATGTGAAATTAGCAGCACCCCGTCTGAAGCGTTCTGCCTTTTGGACCCCAAGAGTCACAGTGCTGCTTATCACATGCCTACCAGTAGCACAGGGCCTTGGCAGAAACTGGTACCAATCTCCTGTCGACTTTCAGACCATGTTACCATGGCAGCCACTCTGAAAGGCGCTCAGTCAGGACCAAAAGAAATGATATTGTGAATTGGAATGGAGTCCCAGGTTTTACACATTTCAAATTTTGTACCTTCAGTGCTTTATTAGCATCTATTGGACAATGTGGGTTATGCAGTGCATGTGGTCCAGCACACTGCTGGTTGTGAGTGTTTTGGAAATATGTATGCTGTTTGATATGCAGCATAGTGTGCCTGTGATAGTAGTGCACATGAGAGGAAATGAAGAACAGCTTTGTTTGGTGCTGCCCCACAGAGGAAAAGGGAATGCATAAAAACTTGCTCCTTAGGCTCAGCACGCTGTCTTTCTTCTTGCTCACCCCTCAACCTACAAAAGTTGCTCCATTTTGCAGCCTATTACTGAGAAGAAAGAGACTGTTCTCCACTTTTATTTAAAAAAATAAATAAATCAACTACGTACTTTGTCGTTATTGAGCTCTCTGATCTCGTCTGACACGTTCAGATGGCACGCAGCTTTGGAAACTACACATGACCCAAATTAGTGCACTGCTTTAATGATGAGGTGAGAAGTGGCCCAGTTCCAAGTGATCAGAGCGCAGGTTCAAAGCAGCGAGGCTGCCTACTGCTGGGAATGCTAATGAAGCTCAGCAAAAGAGAGAGAGAAAAAGCTGAACAGTTGCTCCGGATTGACAGGGGTGAATCAGTGGGTAGAGGTTACTGCAGGTTGGGTCGTCTAATTCACTGAGCCACTCGCACAAGTATATTAAGCACGATTTCTCATGAATCAGCTCCAGGCATTATGCCATTTCAGAGAGGATTTGCTTGAGAGGTTTGGGGAGAGTTTGAGTTTTGGATAGCCCACTCAGCCGTGGCAAGAAAAGTGCAGTTTTGCATATCTAGCATGGCAAAAAAAGAAGCTGCATCCTACTTTCATGGCACTGATAAATTGTGATGAAGTCCATGCACTTCTGATCACTGAATCATAGTAATCATCAGTGCTGAATTTGTGCATTGTAACTCTAAATGTTCAGGGGGGTCATCTGCAGTGCCCCTGCTTTGGGCCTGTGCCACACTACAGGGTGACTTAGAGAAATGCCAGCACTCTACACATTTTGTGCTGAGAAAGCATATTTTGATCCCCATGATCTCTGTTTAAAATCTCATGTCATGAATAAAGGATGAGAAACCCATAACTAGTTAAGCAACCAATTTCGCATATAATTAGGGATTCAGAAATCTGGAAGTGAACTAGAGTGGTTCTAGTTCCAGAACATTTGCTCTGGTTCTCATGGTGCATTTGCAGGTCACTGAGGTTGCAGCTGCAGTTTATTCACTTACTTTGTTTATCTGTGTTTCATATTAACCAATGTGTGTATACATGTTGTTAAATGAAATGCAGTGTTCTCTGGTGCCTTCAGGAAACACTTTTTTTGCTTTAAATAGATATGTTTATGGACTTGATTTAGATCTCCTGTACCACTATAAAGACTATTCACACTACGGTAATGGTGGTTTTATGAGAACAGTGGTTACAGCATTGGCTGTGATCTGATACAAACATAACATCATTATATATACTGTACATATATAGCCCAAACAAGCCAAAGACTAAAATACTTTTACTGTATATTATTTTATTAAGGTATTTGAAAAGTCAAGCGTATACCTATCCTGTAGCATGGACCTATAGATTTAGGGAATTCTCAGTGGATGTGTTTTCCCAACTCCTAACCACTACTTCATGATCCAGTTTCAGCTGTTCTCATTAATGCATCTTAGCCCAAACAGCATTCTAATATATAATATCATATGGAATAAACATATTCTAAATGAGAACCATTGGTTTGGGCACTACAATATCAGCTCATATAACATGTAGCCTCAGAATACAAATAAAACCTGTTACAGTTATTTTTTCCTTCTTTATGATATTTTAACTGATTTTTTTCCTGCCCAAATATGAGATCTGGACCAAATTCAGAAAAGTTTTTTTACTCTAAGTATATGTAGCGTAATATTGTGCTGACTTTATGCTGCTTCTCACTGCATGTTTGGAAATGGAATGTGATAGCAATTAAATCCTATTTAATCCTGATGCCTCACTGTTTATAAACATTTATTTTCCGATCACATCTTATCGGCAGCGGCCAGTAAACTAATGCTTTATGTTCGAACCGGGATTCATAAATCACTTTATTATTCAGCCAGTGTGGACGGTGTAAAGCGCTTGGAACGTCTGGCTTTAATTAACCAATGAGAAAAAGGCAGGCTAAGACGGTTTCAGGTGATAATTCTGTGTTGGATTGCAATGTTCCCACAAAATCTGTAAGAATTCCAGCTAAAAAAAAAAACATGATTGTGATGCCCTCACCATTTGCTTACAGATTAGCAGCGGTGAGAGCATGTAGATCTGGCTGAAGGAAGCAGTCTGGCAGTACATGAGGCTCGCTACTGTTGCCAGATGCTGGAGAGGAAAGACAAGCAGCAATTTAAAGAATGCTACAAAACCTTTTATGTTCCCCGCAGAAGTACACCTGCGATTATGGGAGAACAAGCAAGACCACCAGCTGTGAAAGTTTTAAAGGCAGTTTAATATTTTATTGCCTGTGTACACCTCCACATCATAAAAAGGTCTTATTTGCTGTTGTGCTGTCGTGACTGTATGCTATTTTAATCTGTTTTAGCCTTTGAGTATGTGGATCAAGGTGAGCTGATTTGTCCAAAGTACATTGAATTGCATAATGATAGTTGACATGTCAAATCTTTTATTATTTGCCATGGCCACTTGGTAACATTATTATTCTGATGTCCAAAGTGAGTTAGTATATAATAATGAAGCTCTTACTTTAAATTGTCTTGAATAACCCTTGTATAATTATTTACTTTAACAAACAGTACAATATATTTGTAAAACAAAAAATAATAATAATAATTTTAACAGATCAGTGTATCCACAAATGATATGAACACAGTTAGAAGCTCTTATATTTTTGTTGTTCCAGCTTTCGGTAAACAATATTAAAATCTTTTGTGGTTAAAATGAATTAAACACATAAGACTTTGGTAGGCAAGTACTACACTGTCTAAATCTAGTGATATAAAATCCCTCAGTGACTTCAAACTCAGAGCTTTAATTATATTGATTTTGTATTTTGCTGCTGCTGCTGTTGTACTTGGTGAAATTGGATAGGGTGGGGTTTATTTGTTTGTTTTATTAAATAGGACATATCCACAATGCTGTACAAAACCGGTGCTTAGAATACCATAACATTTTACAGACAAACATTTAAGGACACCTGACCATATCAACTTTTTAAACATCCTAGTCACGATTTAGCCCGTGTACTCTAAATATAACCTTCACTCTTCAGGGAAGGCTTTCCAATAGACATTAGTGGAGATGTGGCTGTGGAGATTTGCCTACTCAGTCACAAGACTAATGAGCTCAGGTATAGATGTTGGATGAGGAGGCCTGATGTACAGATATAGTTTCATCAATTCTTTTAAAAGTGTTCAGTGGGAATGAGGTCAAAGCTCTGTACAGGTCATGTAAGTTCTTCTACAAAAATATTGCCAAAACCTGTCTGTATTGAATTCCCTTTAAACAAAGGGATAGTTTCACTAAAGGGATACTGAAGCGTTAAAGCATACAAAGACATTCTATATAAATGTCTTTTACAATCTTGTTTGGGCAAGACTCACTTACGGGTGTGATGGGTGATGTAACCAAGGAGCCACAAACTATCTTAGTGTTCCTTGGATCTTAATAAATTTGATTAAAAAAAACACCTGCTAAAACAGCTTGTACAGTACCAATGCCAGTTCCATCAACCATTTCCTTAGACTATAGATGGGGGGATATGCTGGTCGCAGAGACCATGAAGTAAAAGTGGTTCACTGACCTTCTATATGTATGTTCTTATGAACTAAATCATCAAGTGAAATAGAGCAGAAATAAAATAAAACCTGCTGAAGGGCATTAAACTTTAATAACCTTTCTTTAACTAGATTTTACTTCTGAATGGTTACCCACTAGTTTCATGTTATTGCTGGACATCTGGAAAGGTTTACAGTTTGGATGTTTTGTATGCTTTCTCTGGCCCTTGTAATCATAATTGTTGACAGAAGCACTCTCTTTACATTAAGTAAACAGCTTGAAATTATGACTGAAAGTTTCACATCCTTCCTCTTGTTAAAGCTGCTCTGCACATGTAGGTTTATTAATGAGGCCTGTATTTGCTTTGCTGGACTTTCTATGGTTCTGGTTGTCTCTGAAGGGTGTGGGAGAGTGCATAGTTTTGCCTAAGCCATACATTAAACTGTAAATATTAATGAATGTCATTGCTGACAGCTCACATGAAATTGGTTTTTTGCACACAGATGGTTTGTTTCAAATGATGTGAGTGATGTCTCTGCCCTCACCTGCTTTCACTAAGGTGACAAACTAGGCAGCTAAAATTACACATCTCTGGAGCTTTGCGAGTGTGTGTGTGTGTGTGTGTGTGTGTGTGTGTGTGTGTGCATGCACATTTCAACCTGTTGTTTTCCTCCCCTCTGTCTCCACTGTACGTGTTAAGGGGATATGTCCTTTTCCTTTTTGTAACGGAAGGTTGAAAGTCTGATATTGGAGACAGTATAAGGTGGCATCTTTACATACCAGGCATAAGAATGGTGAGACTAGAAGGCAGATCGTTTTCAGAATGAATTATGAATGGCTCACTGCAGAGAGGGCTTGGCCGTTGGTGAGGAAAGCCCATTGTAAAGCGAGCTGAGCTGGTTCAGGTGAGCATAAACAAGATTTTGCAAAATTTTGCACATCATTCTGCCAATTCACTTGAATTCACTAAATTCAAAACAACGAAAGTATAGTCGCCTGTTGCACTGTGACATCTATGGCTCGTCCCCACCCTCTTTCAGTCTCTGCTTACAGATAACTCCTTTCACAGACACACACAATCGCTGTGTGAGTCTCTTTATCTCTGGACTGAAATAGCTCGCAATTTCCAGCAAACTACCAGTGAACTGGAAAAAGTGTGCGTCTGGAGATGAAAGGCTTCACATGCGCTGCCTACACACACACACAGACACTTGCGACACCTTCACACGACAGCACACATCCCAGACTCACAGCAGGTCTCTTTCCTTTTCTGTTGCTCTCTCTTTCTCCTTACCTCTTTCTCTCCCTTACCCCTCTCTCTTTCTCACAATCACTAATGCTTGATTCTCTAATGCTGTCTGAGTGAAGCTAATGCTGCTAATGCTGCTTGGGAACAAGCACTGGCCTGGGTCTAGGCATCATGGAGCTAAAGCATGGAGCAGCCTCAGCCCAAGCTCCACACACATATACACATGCCCACACAGACTAAAGAAGAGACTAAAAAATTATACCGATTGCAAATTCAGGCTAATTGCTTCCCATTTACTCATGCAGAGACAAAAATAGCAAGTTCCTGTATAATGAAGGCATGCAGATTGCCAGTTTGAATGTGGCTAGTAGACACTAGCCTGGGCACATTTTCACATACACACAAACTCACACACACACACACACACACACACACACACACACACACACACACACATACACAGACATACTTCCCAGCATTTGTTAAACGATTGGTGTCAGTATTTGTAGAAATGCAGGGATCTACAGAGGGGTCATTTTTGTTGTTTTTAACACCAGACTGCGACCTGCATCACATCTGCAAGCCGGCCACCAGTCAGCTGACACAAGCTCCCAGTCACAGCTAAAGGCTTGAATGACCTAGCATTGGAATTAATCGCTATACTGCCAAATGTGTATGTAGTAATGCTGTTACTACACATTAATTACACATGATAAAACCAAACAATTCTACGCTCTTTTGCATGATTATAATTGAAGCCAAGGAACGGTTTTTCATGCACACACACACACACACACACACACACACACACACACACATGCATAGTACCAGAATTTACAATGAAATGTCTTTTGCTTTTGGATATACAACTATCCACACTGTACACCTGACAGTAGATTTATGTACTGACAGCACATTTGCTGTTTTCAATTAAATCAGTCAGGCTTAATGAATTATACAAGCAGCTTCCCTGTGTTACACATCGAGGAATGTGAGGAACATTGAAATAAGCATATGTGTTACATTGATGAGACCCAGCAACACACACACCTCAGAGCTAGCATACAGGAGTAATCAGGACTATATTACCTAATCATTTGATACTTAAAAATTCAGGGTTCCTTCAGTCAAAACACTAAAATCATTCTGGTCAAGAAGCAAAAAAAAAAACAAAACAAGACCAACAAAATACACAACAACAACATGCAAACCTCTGCAGTGCAGTACAGTGTACTGCCCAGGTGCTGTTTCTCCTCCTCTCCCCAGCCACAGACAGCTAACTACACTGGGTAACTGATCAACTACAGCTGCCTCTAGCCGAGCAGAAAGCTAACAGCATATAGACAGAGCAAGAGAGTGAGAGAGAGAGAAAATAGATGAGCATTGGGAGGCTCCAGGCAACAGCCTGCATGCTCCCTGACTTACCAGCACAGGCTGAACACAGCAGAGAAAGCACCAGCACAATCACCAGCGTCAGGATCTTCACATTCATTTCTGCTCTCCCCTCCGTCTCTCCTCTAGTCGTGAGCTGATATACTGTAGTGGTGTGTGTGTGTGTGTGTGAGTGTGTGTGTGTGAATGTGTAAGAAAGTGTGTGTATGTGTGTATGTGTGTATGTGTGTGTGTGTGTGTGTGTGTGTGTGTGTGTGTGTGTGTGGAAGGGAGGTTGAGGGAGGGTGGGTGAGCTCGACAGAGAGAAAGGGAGAGATACTGTTTGCTCCTGCGCGTGTGGATGTGTGTGTGTGTGTGTGTGTGTGTGTGTGTGTGTGTGTGTGTGTGTGTGTGCGTCTATGTGAGCAGTTTGTGTGTGTGTGAGTGAATGGGCTGTGTGAATGTGTTTGTATATCAGCGCCACTCTAAGACTGAGGGCAGGTCTCGTTTGGAGGTCTCCCACAGAGATGTGCACGGTTTCTTTCTTCCTCCTCCTCCTAGAATAGGAGAGCTGCAGTGTGCGCCAAGTTCAGTAGAGCTGCGAAGGCAGTCAGCTTGTGGCAGGTTTGTGTATGGTGAATGTTTGCTTCACTTGATCATGTGTCTTATATAACTGACACCAGGGGTCAAAAAAAAGAGGGCCTCCCCCACTTACACCTCTCCACCCTTCACACCAGCCCTCCCAGCAAAAAACAGAGGAAAAGGGAGGGTAGAAGAGGAAGATGGGTCATGGTGGTTTATGATAATAACACAACAGATGCTCTTGTTTCTAACTTTTTGCATGACAGAAAACTGGTGCCCATTGGCTCATAATAAATGTGTAGATCAGATGATGACAGAAGACTTTCTTTCTTCAGACAGCTGCAGTAACCTGGCAGCATGTTTGCCCCATCATACATAGCTGATACATCTGGCCTTTTATTTATTCTGTTTTTTGTTTGTTTTTATCTGGTACAATTTACTAGATTTACTATTTGAAGTCTGGTACCTTTTACTGTTGCTGAGGGATTTGCTTTCTCTATATAAATGTTCATTATTTTAGTTAAAGAAGCAGATAAATCACTGCAAGTATGCACCAAGAATGCAGAAATTTCATTTTAATTGGTAACATCTTTCTTTAAGGTCTACACATAAGTACATAGTAATTCTTAACTACTAAATGAATACATGCACTAGTCCTTAACTAATTCCTTTAGGAATTTTTGTAGACTTTTAAGTCTAAACCAAACCCTAAAAAAAAGTATAAACAGATAATATAATCCATAACATGACCCCAATAATCTGGGTTGATTTTGATCATATTATTTTAATGTAACTTGTGTTACTGGTTTCAAATGTTGAATAATTACCTGAACACCCCTGAGCATAACCCAAAGGCTGGGTTAGGTTTTACCTATTAGTGGACCATACAGTAGTGTTTCCTTTCGATTAGTCGTTATTTAATTTTGTTTTCTCAATCCTGTGTGTGTTTATGCAATGTAATTGAGAAGGATTTAGCAGTCATGTCCAATGTAAAATATTCAGAAGAAATACTGTTATTTCTGCCCTTCATTTACTAACTTGATTACATAAGAAATTCATATTTAAAAAAAGATAGGAACGCTAACCTAAAGAGTGAAGTTGGCAAAGCACTTAAAAAACAATTAAGCTCTTGCTGACTGGACAGAAAGACATGATTGATGGATTGCATTTGTCAAGTAAAACACAAAGCGTCCCCCTTGTAAGGATGTTCTCGTAAGTCATTATACTTACTCAAGTCCTCAGTTCAGGGTCCATGCTCATGCATCGTCTTCATACTGTGCAGGCATTGTTTTGTGAATCACCTGCCCAAGGGCAAATATGTTCCCAACACCCTCTTCAGACTTACCAACATTAGCACCTTCCATTTTTAAAAGGCACACTTGAAATGCTCACGTCTCATGAAGCAATCTTTTCACCCTGCAAGTGGCTAAGGCTCAGTTTAAAGGTGCTTATCCACCCTACGCACTTTTTTTAGCTGGCAGATAAATCACTAATGTACATTGACCAGGTACTGTCCATGACTGTCATCCATGCTGCTTTACATCATAACAAATATGCATGGCATGCAACACATGTAGATGGAAGTCTATAGACAGATTAGGTTATTCAAATCTGCTTTATTTCTTTGCTATGCATTAGACAATGATAGCTGGCACCACATTTACAGAGTTTTGAATAGCGGCAGTGTGAAGTGGTAGTGGACAGGAGCAAAGATTTTGCTGCTTTTTGCTCTGTATTAAAATAACTTTACATTGCCATTAGATCATCTGGATGGAGATAAATACCAGAATAGCATTATCACATCTACCTAGTGTGAGTTCTTGTATACTGCACAGAGGCACTGTATTTCAACTTTGTAAACCATGAGAGTCACTTTCCTCTCCTTTTCAGTTCTCTTTACTAAGTGATATATCAACACAGTCTCACAGCATTTCGTGATATAGTCACAAACCTTAACTTATTGATTTGTGTTAATGGACATGAATCTCCCTCTTTTTTTTCGTGTCACTCAGCATGACGACCTCCGTCTGTCTCATGGGTCATGATGCATGGGTAATGCTGACAGAAATGCCAAAGGTAATAGTTTTTTTTCCCCATTTTCATCTGAGAATAAGGCAGAATATAGGGTTAGGGTAAGGGTTATCATTATACTGTAGTAAATGTATGTGTCTCTAATTAACGCAGTCTCCTTAACTAACCGGGAGAATATATTTACTGTATTTTGACTGGAACGAACCAAGACGATGGTTCATAATAGCAAGTAGTTTACCGAATTTAAAGCAATATAAACAAGGATAAAATCTCCTGCTTAAATGTTGAGTGATAGTGCTTGGAGATCTATAGCAAACGAGAAAAAAAAACAATACAGGTGTGTTATCCAGTGGCAGAAAGAAAACTTGAAATACATAGAAAGTTGTCCTCAGTGACACAAAAAAAGAGGGAAATTTGTGCCTATGAACACAAATCAATGGATTACATTTCTTGACTATATCACAAAATGCTGTGAGTCTGGGCTGGATATACACATTCAGTTGGATTAAATGACAGGATTTTTTGCCATAAAATTATAATAAACATTTTTTTTTATTATTATAAAAGTTTTTTTAGGGCTTTGAGTTTGGTCAAATCTGAGCAGTGAATGTTAAAAAAAATCAAAAAGAATATCCTGTTATTGTTGTCATGTCATCAGCCACATACAGGCCAACATGTTATACCCTATCTCACAAATGAGATGCTGTGCCTCTGAATCATGATTATAGTTTTTGTAGCCAATCCACTTTAAGGTTTGTTCATTTTGTGATGCTTTTCTATGCTGTATAATTAATAAAAAAAATTCTAATTATAGATGACAATTATAATTACAAAATGTATAGACATGAATCACAAGGTGAAAATTATAAAGTGAAGCCAGTGTATTTTCCCTCATGAATAGCCTGTATGCTCAGTATGGTTAAACGTATTGGCAGATGTATTCAAGCTGACATTCTATACTTTATCACCATACTTTCTATTTCATTTCAGTTCCATTACTCATCTAATTCAATTTGTCTTCAAAGTGCAAAGCCAAAACAACACAAATTATATTATTGCTCAATTACCTGCTGGCTGAAACATAAAGCTAGTAAAAACATCAGTATTAAAACAACTAATAATGTTGTACATTTTCAACAATTTACTGCATCAGTTCAACAACTCTGCAATTTTCCTCAAAGTTATGAGTTTAAAATTCTTTGTTAAAAGATATTCTAAAATATGTCTGATATTCAAAGCTAGACAGCATAGTCAAAATGTTTACACAACATTAGTCATATTCATATTCGCCTGTAAAGTTTTCAAGTGCCTTTCAGGTGGTGAGGTGTTTTTTTTTCCACCCCAGTGTCCGTCCATCCGTTTGTTGATACTAACGGATGAACTGCTATGATGGCATTGAATTCTTATGGCATTTCCTTGGAAGTGGTCATCCGGAACCTGTGGACTTTACCCAAGTAATTTCAAAGGGTTGGTATTTCAAAGAGTTAGGCCCTTTCACAGGAAGCACTTGGATGTTTACAGGAAGTTCTTTTAATAAAAGAATGCGATGCATGCCGCATGTTGGCTACCGGTGACGGCATTTGAGGGCTCGTTGTCACTACCTTAAATAAAACAGTATATTTTTTGGCCACTTATTTTTAGAAGCACATGTTTCTTCTGATTATGTTGCTTATAACAAACAAAGATGACTCCTACTCAGGGCATGTTTATGAGTGGTATTAATCATTCCAGGTGGAGTTCCATTCCTGGCTAAAAACAGGTCTCTTATCTGACAAAATGTTTCTCTTGTTTTTTGTCTGCGTTCATGAGTAATTACCGTCCTGTTTATTAAACACATTATTACCAGGCACAAATACAGTGACAAAAACAAAAAGGCGGATGTTTGTTACTGTTGTTAAAAAATAAAGTATGTTTATTGCTATAGATAGTATGGACAGATTACCTTACTATAATACTGCCATTGAACTATGTGACCAAGTTGGTGAAAAAAGATGAAATGTTAAAAATCATATAATGTGGGAAAGTGGGCTGATTTTTTCCAAATTTGTGTTATTGTGTGCTTTTCATCCTAATGCTATATTTTTTGCTCTGTTTGTAATATGAAAATTGGAGCAAATTTACTACACAGGAGGAACTTCTAGCATATTCTTCAAGCTGCTTTAGCCAGTTATCGGCAAGAACATTTGCCCCAATGTTGCGTGACTACGCAGCAGCTGTCTCCATAATCCAGGTTATCCGGCCCATGAGCTAGAGAGTGGTAACTGAGGGTAACTTATGAGGGATGACAGTTTAGGGTCACCATCGTTTAAATGGGGCTAAAGTAACCCATACCCACACATTCATTTATGGACAATACAAGAGCTCTAAAAGGTAGCAGCAATTCCCACCTGCACTATTGTGCTTTGCTGGAACTTGCTGTTCCCATTCTTTTTCACTCTTTGTAGACTGATGATATAAAGCATGGATTCTTCCATCAACCTGGTGTCTGCAAGTTAAGAGAGCTTTTTTTATGCAGTAGCTATGTTTGAATAGAGTAAGTCAAACCCACATGTGCCCTCATAATATCAAGCTTTACTGTAGGTGCCTAAAGCCAACAAACATAAAAAAGGCTTTGAATTCTTTGTATTTTCAGCCTGTAATCAGGCATACTGATCTTTACAGAGGTGACAGGTGATCCAAGTGATCTTGATGCTAGTTACCCTACTGCGTGTCACAAAGTGGATTAGATCTGGACCACGTGAACAGGAGATATCCTCTGAAGCTTTGCTTTTTATCTCAGCCTTCTGTATCCAAGCAAGAATTTGAGTGGACCAGTACTAACTGGCTATCTATGCTACTTCTCAGGTTTTTGGATAGGTTTTCTGTTATTCTTTTACACTCAAAATACTGAAAAGTGGAGTTAAGTTATTAATCCAGCTCAAGAGTTCTTTTATTATAAGGGCAAGATGAAAGGACGTCAAAACAAATTAAATGGTCAAAGAGAAGTAGCCAAAGCCTGTCTTTTTTTATGCAGCTGCTTGCTAGATGTTGAACTTATCAGAATTTCAATCAGTTTCATGCGGTTTGGAAACAGCCGGCTCGATGCTGGATGCTGGCAGCAAATTCTGGGGGCTAAAGAGTGTAAAGGTTAACTTGTAGGAGTGCTGTTACATGACAGATTAGAGGGTTGTTTTTGTGTCATGCAAACTTTGCCTGTTCCGATAGGTCTGATCTTACTTTAGATCAGTATTACAGATCAGAGTTGAAAGAAGAACACATTTTCCAAGTGTTACTATCAGTGTTGCACAGCGTGATGATATATGCTTCAAATGATCCTTCACTGAGACACTGTTATCCTACAGTATACATAATCTGTAAAAGTTATAATAAAAAAAAAAAAACAGTATGCAAGCAGTTATCTGTCTTCAATGATACTTTCCAAGTACCTTACAGTCACTATTTGTAAATAAATCACTACCCTTGACCTATACTTCTTTTTTATTTTTACAGGATTTATTAAGATGTTGTTATCGCTGTGATTCAAACACACCAAGAAAAGCTCAAGCCAAGAAATGGCATTTAAAAAAGTGCTTTTACAGTGTTAATCTCTGTATCTATTTCTACATTGAGGATTTGTTGAGAATTTTTTTTCCACCCTTACCCATCCAAAACCGTGTTAAAGATTTAGATTTCTTTTCTCTAGAAGAATTTTAAAGGGTGAGAGATGAAGCTGAGTTGTTGAAACTTACTTGTATGAATAGGAAATAAAAAGCCTCCATAAAAGCTATGCTGGAGTGGCAGCGTTTTTGAACCAAGTCTTCTTTGTTTCTTATCTCTGTGAAATTTGCCTTTCATGTGCTGACACCTTCCTTATTATGAATTCCCTTTGCTCTGTCTGGGAAGAATAACATAACAATTCAAGCTGCTATATGTAGTGTTTCCATGGTTTGCCAAGCAGTAAAATGTAATTTATATACTGTCACAAAAAAGCCAATGGCGATGGTTTTTGTAACACTTCTTGTCCAGCTGCATATTGTTATCAGCTGAAAGGGAAATGGCCAGAAAAAAAGCGTCTCTATTAATGACTGAAGGTCTTTAATGGTTAGCACTGAGGCCAGAATATCCATACCATAAATCATTTCTTTTTGGTGAGGGCAGTGTTGGTCCCCACCTGTTAGGCAGAGTTTGCCTTGGGGTCATTTTTCAACATGAGATCGGGGACCCATTAGGAATCAGTTTATTCTGTGAGCGCAAAAATAGATGGAAAACACCTGAGATGAAATTTCCCCCTCCTGCCCATTAATGCCTGAGAGAGCATTAAGGAGTTACACAGAACCCCAGCTTTAAACAAAAGGAAGGAAAAAATAATCAGCTTGTCAAGGTTAAGTATATATTATGAACACCATTCTACATTCACTCAGTAATGTTTTGATCTATTAAGGTGCATTTGATCCAGCTTGAAGATTTTATTTGGGTTAATGAGTTTAGTTATTGAGACAGAAACTGTAAACTGTTGGAAAAAAGTTTTAAGGCAAAGAAAGAAAGAAAGAAAGAAAGAAAGAAAGAAAGAAAGAAAGAAAGAAAGAAAGAAAGAAAGAAAGAAAGAAAGAAAGAAAGAAAGAAAGCTAATGGATGGATAAAAAAGAAAAAAGGAAAAAGACCCAAGAGAAAGAAAAAATAGGGAGAAAGAGGAAATTGAGCCAGCAAGGGATGTGCTGCCCTTTGTGTCTCTGGCATGTTGATAAATTTGCTTCTCAAGAGAAACCAGTAACTTTTATTCTGTGCCACTGGACTCTATTTGTACCATAGCAACTAGACTTTTGAAGTACCACACAACAGCATGACATGTCTACTGTATACTAAAACATGGTACACTTAACATACAAATCATGGTTTTATTAATTTCTCAAACCCTTTTCCCTTCTTAGTTTTGTTATACCAATTCAGCTAAAGCACATTCAACATTCAGCATGCATTCAGTGAAGTTAAATTTTATTTGTTATTTGTATTTGCCCTAAACTATTTGTTTTATGCACTACTCAGATCAATACAATATTTTATCTCTATTTATTTTGCAGTTACTTTTTTTTTTTTTTTTTTTGCATTGAATAATTGAGTAATTGATAGAGGAATCATCAATACATTTGCCCCACTTGACCTTGCAATAAACAGTTTATAACCTGAAATTCTTGTTGCAACATCAGGAACCCTAGACAAAATATAAACAAAAATTATGTACACAGTTCAGATAAAAATGTTTGGATTAATTGGTTGAAATTAGCATGCATGTTAATGCAGTGTGTAGTGTTGTTGCTTCAGGGTATAGGGTTCAATTCTAAATACAGATCATTATCTGTGCAGATCTTTTTATGTTCTTATATACAGGTACTCATAAAACAAGAACATTTGTTGGATTGGCAACTCTAATTTGCCACCACATGCAAATGTATCCAGGTTGTCTTCTGTCCTTGTGACAAAGGCCCCTGGAATAGGCTTCAGATCCACTACAATCCTGACCAAAATAAAGTGATTTTAATTTGCATACATTAACTGGTATCTATTTTAAGTTCATAATGAGGGTGCACATGAGGGTCTGGTCAGTGATCCACACCTAGTCAACATTGTGGACTGTTATAAAGAACATTAATATGCTTTGGGTTTGATTGACTGGTCATTAGTAATGAGTAGAGATATCTCACTCACATCTCACAGACATCTTACATCTCACTCCTCATTGATCCTATTATACAAGCTGATCCAGTTTCATTCATTATTATTTGTTGTTGGAGCATTTAATGAACTGGTGCCTGAGGTGATTTAATCAGTTTCTTCTTGCTGTTCCATGTTCTTTGGTTCAAACATAAGCTTATCTATAATTAGGATTTTTTTCCACCTCTGCCTGGCAATGCAGGACTATGTGCATTTCTAAGTCAACAAATTAAGCATAATTCATGCTCCATGTTTCTAAGAGTCCATCATTGAACTGTCTAAGCAGTGGGACTTTGGCCACGGGCCTGTTAAAGGTCTTCTATTAGATAGCAGCAAGAAACTGACAGCCAAAATAAGAAGTGAAGAGATGATGACATTATTATCACATTCATAAACTTAATTTTGTCTTATCCAGGTCACAACTCCAGGTGTTGGGACAAAGCTCATGAAAATGCTAGCACATTCTCTACATTGGTCATCATCTCAGGTCTGCCAGATTTGAGCTAGCCAGCAGAAAACGTATTCATTTTCGTTTTTCTATTTTAAAACCTATTATTATTGTGGAAGGTGGTGCCCTCAATGCAATAAGACTGTAATGAGTTATCTGAGAGGCACTGAGTAATTTGATGTACTAAAGAAAGAAACAGGCCTCAGGCCTCAAAAGTATTATAAACACTACTTTTACGTTTTGAGGCGATTTGTAATGAGTGTTAAAGGATTGTATTTCACTCTAGACTGTGTGAACATGGCAGGCACTTTTTCCACTAGGTGCTATTGCAGATGCCTTGTCCATGCTGCAGCTGCACTGCACCTTAATGTATTGCTAGTTGATCATAAAGAAATTGGCCCAAAAACATTATCACTGATAGTAGTTTACCTCAATATGAATTATCCAATTAAATCTCATCAGCTTTGACATGGAAAATAGATTTCTTTGAAAATGAAAGGTCATAATTTAAACAAACTTTGCACTCTCAAATAAACTGGATCCTAAAAGGTTCTTAAACAATGTTCTACTAGAGATACTAGCTGGAAACCTTTCGAAAAGAGAACCATGTGATGTAGTGTCCTGTTTAAATTTATCAATAATAGTACTTCCCACGTGTAGTACACTTATGATCAAAATAAAAATTCATTTATCGTTGTATTACGGTCATTATCTCTATGGAAATGGTATCTTTAAGGAACATATGGCAGATGCCCTTATCCTCTTAACTCTTTTATATAACTAAGCAGTTGAGTGTTAAGGCCCTTGCTGTACATTTTGTGCAAATCTTACAAGAAATTTCTAAATAATTTGAAATTAATTAAATGTCTATAAACATGCTTAGATTCTTATTCTTTTCAAATATGTGCTATTTCAGAAAAAGCTGTAAATGCATACACAATTTATATTTTTTACATCATTAGTTATATATTAGAATTCAAAAGGTTTGACTGTCCATTAAACCACCTGAAACAGTCTAAAGTCTATATATTGTTTTTTCTTCTGACTCCTAATTTTATAGACATATATTATACAGTACATAAAGAAAATATACTTTTGTAAAGACAGCTTTTGTGCTCTGGCCCAAGCAGAGTAATACAGGAATGAGCATAAGGGAAGATGCAGAAGGTGTCATGGAAGCGCATCAACACTATTACTCACACGAAACACTGTATAACACTTTTCTGTATGTCACAAAAGCTACAGTTTTCCATTATCCACCTATACAATAGTTTTGCTTTAATTACCAACAGAATTTTGGATGAAACTGATTGGATCAAAGTTGTATTATGATAATAATAAACATTTATCGTTATATTTAAATGGTGGGTGGTCAGAGACATTTTATGTTTTAGTTAGGATTTATGCAATTTAAAATACTATATTATATAAGCTTTGTAGTCATAAATCTTATAAGAATATTTTTTTAGTTACGTCTGTTTAAAGCAAAACAACCATTAAAATTTTGTTTGTAATAATTGTTAATTGCTACATTATTATCCAGCTAGCTTTATATGCTTTTAAGTCCATTATTCACAATCCATCTTACCTTTATTTTAATTTATGATGGTTTTTGATTAATGGACTTAAACGCTTAACATACAGTCTTTCACAACACTTTGCAAAGTAAGATAACTACTTGACAGAGTACAATAGAGTACAACAGGAAAAACAATTCTGCTAACATCTTTAATTTTAAAGGTTTATGGCACCATCATGCATCAGGTAGTATGAAAATTGTTAGTATGAGAGGAATAATAAATATAAAAAGTCAGTAACTGTATAGATGTCAAATGTAGTAACTATTTGCAATAAATATTGGACATTTTTCCACTATACTACTGTATGAACTGTCAATTACTAGTGACTGGTTAACACTAACCTATGATGGCTCATGCTCATAGTGGGGTTTTAATACTAAATGTGTGTAATACTGAAATGTTTATAATATGTTATACTGAACGAAGGAATTTGTAATTCCTCTTGACACTAAAATCAGAGCATACAGAAGTAATCCGGAAACAAACAATCATTTTCCACATCTGGTAAATGCATTAAGGAATAATTTAAACATCTAAAGGGAAGTAAAAAAAAAACAATAAACAGTAAATGTTCCTAATTATGATCTTTATAATGATCAAATTGCAAGACAAGCCTTCTCTAAAAATGTTGGTGTAGGGTTATAATTTTTAAACAAATAAACAAATAAACCAGTAGCGTAATAGGTTTGCCATTCATAGGCTGACTATTTCTCTATGAAGCAAATATAAGACAGCCTACTGGTTTTGAGTTTCTGGCCTAACTCTTTGTTTCATTATGTAAAATAATACATTTGTGCAATTGTTAAAATAACCACATGTACTGTAGCCCTACTACAGGGAGCATAATGCATCTGAAATAGAACCCATTCATTCATCCTAATTATCCTACCTTGTTTTTACTATTTGTAACTTTACACTTGTTTTAATTCAATGTGTTTCTCTGGAGTTGTGGTGAGAGTGGGGAGCAGGTTGAGAAGAGCCTGGAGAGGTGGAGGTACGTGCTGGAGAGAAGAGGAATGAAAGTCAGTAGGAGTAAGTCAGAGTACATGTGTGTGAATGAGAGAGAGGGCAGTGGAGTGGTGCGTTGCAGGGAAAAGAGGTGGAGAAGGTGGAGAAGTTTAGGTACCTGGGGTCAACAGTGCAAAGTAATAGAGAGTGTGTTAGAGAAGTGAAGAAAAGAGTGCAGGCAGGGTGGAGTGGGTGGAGAAGAGTGGCAGGAGTGATTTGTGATAGAAGAGTATCTGCAAGAGTGAAGAGGAAAGTTTATAGGACTGTGGTGAGACCTGTGATTTTGTATGGTTTAGAGACAGTGGCATTGACTAAAAGACAGGAGGTGGAGCTGGAGGTAGCAGAGCTGATGTTGCGATTTTCATTGGGAGTGACGAGGATAGACAGGATTAGAAACGAGTTTATTAGAGGGACCGCACATTTAGGACAATTTTTAGAGAAGGTGAGGGAGGCTAAATTGAGATGGTTTGGACATGTGCAGAGGAGGGACATGGGGTATAGTAGTAAAGAATGATGAGGATGGAGCCACCAGGAAGGAGGAAAAGAGGAAGGCCAAGGAGGAGGTTTATGGATGTGGTAGGTAAGGCATGCAGGTAGTTGGTTTGAAAGAGGCAGATGTAGACGACAAAGTAGTATTGAGATGGATGAACTGCTGTGGAGAACACTAATGGGAGCAGCCAAAAGAAGAAGAAGAAATATTTCTCTGGAGTTAGGGCACCATTCTTTAAAACCAACACAAATTGGCTGTACTTCATAGCAAGAAAATCCTGCTTCTTGTAAATGGTTAATTTAATCCTGATGTTCTGCCTTTTTTATGTCTCAGGTGTCTTTTTCAAAATCTCTACCAATTTGTGTGTTAGAACATTTATATCAGCAATTTTATTGGTGCAGACAGAGGGAAAATTGCTTCTCTACAAATGGAATTTTTGTTGCCATGGTTTCTTACAAATTTAAGCTCCATCATCAGTGGCTTTATGAGCAAGCCATTTTCATCTTTTGCCTTTTAGCACAGTATTATATTGTGGTATATTGTAATAGCAAACAGAAGGAAAGAAAATTTTCCAGAACTTAAATAATGTCACCACTGCAACACAGAAGCTTTATGGTTGAAAACTGTTTATTGCATCTAATACAATATAAAAACAAAATACAGTTGACACAAATATGATTTAGCAGAAAATACATTAATGTGTTAAGTTAAAAGTTAGTTTAGTGGAGGTAGAAACCTAAGCCTTTATTTTATGTATGTCGAACTCACTTTGCATTGCAAAGTTAAATATAAAATTCCGGCTGAAAGGATTTGTATAATTTGCTGAACCACAGGGCTATGTTACAAGGAGATTAAGGTGAGCCCACCCTTGATGAACAGATATAAAAAAAAAACGGGGCCTCTTGATAGGTACAAAAACGCCTTGCTCAGATTTGGGTTACTGGGACCCACCACCCTGGAGCTATTTCTTGAGGTGGTGTCCTCAAGCGATAACCTGCTTACTGGGCCACCCACATAACCGGGTGTTGGGCTACGCATAAAATACAAAATCTTTACTTTGCTTTTGCCAAGTTATATAAACTGGACAGGTAAAGCCTAGATAATTTTTCCCTGGGGGGGTCTTTCTTCTGCTCTGCAATTTCTACAGGATGTAGATCTCAGGCAAGTGTGGGGATACTCACCAGTGCCAGGCCAATGACTTTACAGTTTTACCAGTGGACAAGACCATTGCCTCCATGAGAAAATCCAAACTCTTATTTATGCATATGCACAATATAGAGGTTTGCCATTTTCATCTTGGAGATGCTAGAGCAAGTGCAAAAGATTGGTAAGTGCTCCCTTTTAACGTTATCTTGTAAAATTACAAAAGTATTTGCTATCAAGTATACTTAAGTATCCAAAGTACTATGATTTTCTATGGTTATAATGTTCCTATTATCATTTTTGTCACAAGACTCATTTCTGCTTAATCAACTCAGTTTATGTGAAAAGACTCTAATGTTACTCTTAGAACACCAATCTATTAATTTAATGTTATCAATTTGTCAAAATGCTATTGATATCCAATAAAATTATCATGAGCCCAAAACCTTCTTTTCAACTACCTCAAATACTTCTAAGAAAATCATGCAAATAAGACCACAGGTATTGTGGCAAGTTAGAGTCAGGAGTTTCTTCCATCATTTATTATTCTCTAAATGTTCTGCTTGCTGTTGAACTGTATGTTCGTGCTAAGTAGATACCACTAAGCGACAATCAAAACGAGTTCAAAACAGAATGCCCACTCTGCCATGATTGGTGGCTTGCTTCGTGCTTGACCAGTTTAGATTTATCCACTCATAAATAAAAAGGAACGACTTATTTCCCAAAATGTAGTTGAGTAAAAAGTAAGATATTTTACTTTGAAATTTAGTGAAGTTAAAGTTAATATCTCACCAAATGGAAATGCGTCAATAAAGTACTTAAGTACAGTAACAAATTACTTAGTTTACTGTCCACCACTGGTTGGGAGTCGGAATCCCAGTCAATGCTGACAATTACATTTAAAAGGTAATTATTAAGAAAATATTTTTTTATTTTCAGGACCAAATAGTATGTACATTTGTATTTTATGTTTAATAGATTTTAAGACTGAACACAATGCACATAGCTTTTAATGGATCCAGTTGCTTTTAATACTTATAGGTAGTTAACTAGAAATCTGAGTGGACACTAATTATTTGGCCAACTGTGCGGTCCTCTTGATTTTTGATTATCATATCTTTAGTATAATTTGAACAACCCTTTGTTTTTCTTTGAAAAAAAGCGAAAATATATGCGACTGCTTAAGGCTACTGGGAAGTACTGTAAAAAAAAGAAATTATGCCTGCCATCTGTGTGCTATTTAAATTGATCCCACAGCAATGGCTACTTAATTCAAGAACTGTCAAGGAGCGTCATTAGATGCGCCATTTTTCAAGCTTAATATTTCATTATCCACAAGGAGGTTTGTATTACCCTCAGGATTAAAGTCAAGTGTCCTGAAATATTACTTTTGCAGTGGAAAATTGCAGACCCTCTTGTTAAACTATACCCCACCTCATTGAAGAGTATGTAGGCCAAGGGGAGCCCTTAAATAGCAGAAGAATTATGACATTTTTGCCCCAAAAAAGGCATTTACAATACATCTCTGTACCCGAACCACTAACATGAAAAAATATGTATTTTATAATCCTAGAGGAAAACAACTAAATCTAAATGTATATATATATATATATATATATATATATATATATATATATATATATATATATATATATATATATATATGGCAGTTTTTTTCTATAGTTTTGTTTTGTCTAGTATCACACATAGAATAAAAAAATTGCAAAATTGCATTATGACTGTAAGCAGTAATAGATCATGCTGGGGGGTGGCGTAATCAAGACTTAAACTGCATCCCTTTTCGTCTAATTTTTCTTCTTAAGCCACAATGAGTTATCAGGAGGAAGAAGTGTAGAGCTAAGTCATAGCCAAGGCAGAGCCCTAAGCCTGATAATACTGCAAGAGTGTGAGGAGTTATCCTTCTTCCTGTTTTAATTAGGAAGAGTGTACCATCAACAGGCAATCATGTCATCATCTTCCTTCCCTAGGTTGATTATAGAGAGTGAGAACTGCGTCATTGTACATGTACAGCTCTGAACATATGACACAGGAGGTTTTTTATAGTTTTGAAACCTGTGTCGTTATTTCCATTTTGGCTTAAACGGTGCATGATAGCATAAGTTAATAAATGTGAAAGACAGACCTCTCACACTTTGCAACAGACTAGCCATAATCAGTTTCTCACTATGCAGTACAGCTTTAGCACTGGCTTGTCTTGAGGCACACATCACCTCATGGGAGTCAAGTTAAAAAAATAAAAACATTACAGGCATCCATCAGACATTCTCTGGCCTGTCAGCATTTCAGCATGTACTTCCAGGTGCACCAGTGATCTGCATTTTTAGCCTCCAAATCAGGAAGTTCTGATTTATGGTTCAGCTTGCATGTCATAAGACATGTGCTTCATACCTCAGTGGTTAGGTTAAGTGTACTTTTGATCTGCACTGGTGCTTTCCTTTCTGCCATAATGTAGATGTCCACATGTACTTTCGAAGACTTTTATAAGAGGCCCCAGGGTATGTGTTTTGGCATGCTTTTAGGCAGAGTGCCTTTTTGAACTTTTTATCTTTAACATTTTTATTTAACATTCATATTTATTATATAATGTCAACCATTTTTTCCAGGTTTTCAAAAGTAGGGAAGAGTAAACCATATGAATAACCATGAGAAATCAAGCCTAGGGAGAATAATGTACCACTGAGCTATAAGAAAGACTATGTGCGCAGTTAACACTTCAATGCCCCACGGAGGTTTCATGGTGGGTTCCAAACTAAGCACATAATTCCTTGCTGTTAAATGCCTTTTAAAGAATTAAGTAAAGATACTAAAGAATTAAAGATTGACTGTTGTAGGAAATACCATTCAACTGATGAAAACTGCTGTATATTTTCATCTTCTTACTTGATGTATAATTTTCTTCTTGCCATTAGTTTGTTTATATTGCATTACTTACCTGGAACACTATGGTAAGCCTAAGGGTAAGGCATGTTTTCCATGTATTTTAAGATATGTTGACAAGTGCTTTTCTGCATCTTATGCTGGACAATGCCTATTGATGACTACACTTAACTGTGAACAGCTTATTGAATTTCCTCCAGGAAACCTCCCCTGTGCATCACTGAATGCTGTGCTGTAGGCCGTCACTGTGGAGACTTCAATTACTGGCAAGTCCCAGCCGGCTGATTTCTAACTGTGGCCATCGAATTAGATAAGAGAGAGGAAGACAGAGAGTATGTGTGTCTAAGGAAACTCATTTAGAAAATTCTAGTCTAAAGTTAAGTTATGCCTCTAAAATGTAGAACCTGGAGAAGACAAAACTCAAGAAGAGTTTAATAAGTGCAGTAGTGAGAAGAGGAAACTCTTTGTTCATGTCCTGAAAACAAGCCAACTGCCTGTGCCATAATCCACCGGCTGACTGATTTATAACAGGCATTAAACTGTTGACTAAACTTAAACTTCCTGGACTTTAATTCTTTCTTCAAATGCACCAAATACAGAGCATCAGGGTTTGTGAACTACTGAATTTACCATAATTGTATTATCAAATAGCTACTGAATTATTGGTATAAGAGTAAAGGTTAATATATTATGCTATTTCATGACCATGCTGTAGGTTTGTAAAACTGGACATTCTTTTCTCTTAACCACTAATGTTTTGTCTCTAATCACGATATGCATAACCACCAATTTATTTTTTTTATTTTATTTTTATTTTTTTATCTCACCACAATGCAATGCCATTTGTGGATGAGGTGCTGCATGGTGGGAGATACTTTAAAGAAAAGGCATATTTGTTTTAATGCTTCCAAACTGCTTGTTGTTATGAAACAGCAACATTTTTCAATTTAACAAAATCAAATGTGCAACTCTTGAACAGAAATCTTTGTTTTCATTTTCCGTTCTTTACCATTTACCTCATTGTGTGGCTGGGCTGTGTTCCCATGCTTCAATTTCTTGTGAAAATATCCATATTAACTCAATAGTTTGCTTATGTATTTTATGGTCCCAAATAATTACTCTCCATTCTGTTGAAAGGTTTATGACATTAACGATGGCATTTAAAAACAGATATTTAATATTTGTGCAGCTTATATACAGTCCTATCTAGAAGTATTGAAATGGAAAGGTCAAACGTGTGATTGACAGGTGATTCTTAATGCCCAGATTGTGTAAACAGTTAATAGCTCTGAATGTTTACACTTGGGACTGGGTTTTTGTGAAGACTGCATCTTAGTGGTAAAAAAAGATCAGAAAAGAAAGCAAGCTATTCTGAAATTAAGCAAAGAGGAAAAAAATCTATCAAGGTTTTTGCATAGGCATTTGGCATAACCAATACTGCAATTTTTAATGTCCTAATATAGAAAGTAGCCACTGGTTAATTAACCAATATACAAAAAAAAGTTACATTATCCAGAACCTTCACAGGGCAGGGGTGAAGATATCACAGACCACTTACTTGAGAGCAAAAATATGGAGGCCATACCACAAGATGCCACACATTTATTTGCAGTAAGAAACAGACCAAATTGAAATCAGCAAACAAATACAGTGATGATCCAAAACATACAAGCCTGTTGTCATGCATGATAGAAGTAGTTTTATGGCTTGATCTTGCATGGCTGCTTCTGGAACAAACTCACTAGTCTTTTCTGATGTAACTCGTGATGGTAGCAGTAAAATTAATGCAATTATTTGTAAATTACAGAAATGTAAAAACATACTTAAATCTACTTCAATGACTTTGGTTACCTAAAATTGGGTGGACCATCTCTAACGGAGCCATATTCTAAAAAGCTGAAATTCTAATCTATCAACTCATATTTAACCCAAATGTTTTCACTGTTCACTGCCCTGTGATAAAACATAAGCAATAGTTAAAAAAATATGATGTGGCTGGCTTCAAGCGTCCCAGAGGAAGAATGTGCTAAACTTTAAACTTCCTGATTCCCAGCTGTCATGTGATGGTGGAGAACTTGCTGGTGTGAGGCAGTTGGCAAATGGCCAAATTATAAGAAAATGTGCCTAAGAACCCAAAGAAAAATTTAATGGAGCAGACGTGAAAAATCTTGTTATAGAAGAGTATACAGATTTATGTTTGTTATATACACAGTGGTGTCCAAAAATCCACTAAAATTTTCAAAATGTGAACATGTTTGCATTTTGTATTCTTTCTAATAATTTTCATTACAAATTAAATTATATTATTACCTTGAGTACAACAGTGAAATGTTTTAATATTTTTATGAATTTTATAGATTCTTTGCATTTGGTATATCCTTTTTGCGTTAATGTCAATGTGCATTCAACCTGGTAAAGACTCCACAAGTCTGCTTTTTTAAGCTTATAATCCAGTTTCAATCAAATGTTGGAAATATGACCTTTTGTACTGCTTAATTGTACTGCTTACTTAATTTTTAGGGACTAAAGCAGAACATTAAAAAGATTTTGCACTTTTCATTTACTTGGTTTTAGAGTTTTGTAAATTTCACAAATGTCTGTTTAATTTGAACTTTACATGTAAAAAAATCCTCGATTTTTCATTGTGATGCTAGACTTTTGCACCCTTTTTGTTTTGGCCCACAAATAAAACCTTTTGTTGTTGTTACTCAAGAGGATCATTATCTTCAATACTACTAATGATTAAATATATCACAGTTCCTATAAAGAGAATCATATCCACATCGGCATGATGTGAAGAGGAAATACAATATTCTGACAATTAGGGAAGATTAAATTTCATCCTACTCCCTGAAATAATGGCCTTAATTTGACATTCAGGATGTTTAGATGAGAGTTAGTCATGCATGTATGCATGAAGATAAGAACTTTGGAGACTATTTGAGTCATTGTTGACTTCTAAATAGGAGGAACAACTTCTTTTTTAAAGAATAAAATAGTAATGTATTCCAGCTATGTGTCTTGCTTGGATTCCTTACCATGTATTCAGTTAAATTCTGAGTCTTGTTAAGGCCACATTTTTTTTTATAAACATATTGGATCAAAACACAAGATAATGTATGAGGTTTTATGCAAGTTTGTCTTTAATATGACAAAGAACACAACCAAAGAGTTGGCTAAGATACTGTGTAATTGTTCTTTTTGTTAATGTTATTGTTAGGCTATTAGCTTGTTAATCGCATTTTGAGAAATGTGTAGAGATTATTAATATAAATAATATTATTTCTTAATTGGAGCCTGGAATTGAGTCCTGTCAATTTGTACTAAAATGATTATTGACCTCTATTCCAACATAGCTTTTTATTTATGAAACCCATATGGAAAGCAAATAATTGCATTTATACACAGTATATAACATTTATAACAACATTATAGAGCACCATGTACCTTCACCAAGTGTACCATCTACTCAAAAAGCTAAAAAAATTGCAAGATATGAATTTTCTAATGCAACAAATACATTATATCAGTCAGTCGACTGTTGTTTTCCATTTAAAGACAAAGTTGTCATTAGGATCTCCAATACCATTGTACATGTTTGGACATACAGTTACAACTATTTATGAAGCATTGAAATAATTTTATAAACAATACAAAGTCTATGGATGCTTTACATTGTAAAAGGGTAAAGTAAGGTGCTATTTTAGCTTTTAAAAACATACTGGGTGAAACACCACATATAACTGTTGTGAAGACAAAAATGTGAAAACAGAACAGCTGTAAGTTATTACTACATTGTTAGTGTGTTAAATTAGTACTTTTTGTTTGTCTCTACTGACCATATGAAAATATAATGTATATGTGCATCTGCAGTGCGTACGAACGTAACATACTTACTGTTTCTGAGTATGTGCAGACATGCATTTAGCTAGTGTCACTTAGATTGACAGGTGAGAATGTAATCCTATCATTTTTTTCTCTCTTGGACTTCCAATGCCAGATGGCTATGGCATCATCAGGATTCAAACTCTGTCTCCCCGCAACAGAGCAAATAGTTTTCAGATATTTTATTTTTTTATTTTTTAGAAAACCTTAAGATATGTGACCAGCAGACATTTGCTACATTATTTTTGCATCATGTCTCAACGTGAAAGCATGAGCTCATATGGTGAGAGCTGGCTTCAGATTAAAGTTGTAGGATGTTGAGATGAGCCATGCAACAGTGAATCAAATTACTTCTTCACTAGATCAGACATGCCAGCAAAGAGTCTGCAGCATGTTTACAGGCTTATGGTATAATGCCTTCTTGACAAACCTCCAAGTAAATTATGAAGTACGCAAAAAGATTTCATTAAAAAAAAGAAGTTAGCTAGTAGTAATAGTAGTGTTGTAGTTAAAGTACTGCTGTTTTGTGCAGCCTTATTCAAATAAGCTTTAAAAATAGCATCCATCAGATCATTTTACTCAGTGCTCATTTCCGTAATTGTGTTAATCCATTCGGGAATGTGCCCTCATTAATCTAATAATCTAAGACAACCAAACAGGGGCTATCCAAATGATTCTTGGCGGCACAGACTTTTAGATGGTTAATTGTGTAAACTGTGGGAGCATGCTGCATTCTATCCATCTTAATCCCCCTTAAGCCACCTTGAAAGCTTCGTGTCATTCTCTGATATGCCATAAAGCACTGGCCAGAAGGAAACGCTAAAATCTTTATAAAGATCTATGCATATGTTTGTTATTCAAGCTCTCCTGTACTTTTTTGTTCACTCACAGCTCTTAATCGTGTGATGTCTTGCAGCAAAACATGAGACTTCACCAGAGGTACAGACATAGTGCCGGCTCTGTTGCATGTTAAGGCTAGCCAGCAAAGTTAGCACTCAGGGCATCTTCCTCTGCCATCTGTCTCATAGGCACCAGTCCAGCAATGTGGCAAGGCACTCATCAACACAGGAGGGGAGATAGTTGCTTATGCACTTGTCATCATCTTCATTGTTGGATATTGTAAGGGCTAAATGCACTCTGTCCAAATTTGCATCATTGCCAAAATAGAGATTTTCTCTCATCCTTAATATTTGTGTGTCTGTTAAAAAAAAACTTATAAATGGCACAGTCGATTCTTGAGCAGTAGTGTTACAGAATAAAAACAGAAGTGCAGTATATATAAAATATGAAACTGCTTCAAATCAACTTTGATGCTTGTGTTCAATATTTAGTGGTTTATTTTTTTATTTGACTTAATTTTAAGTGACTCCATTAAATGTAAGACATGTTCAAGCACTGTTAAAACTTCAAAAGACATGAAAGTAGGAAGACTTGACACAGGTCACAACACACTGGTGTCTTCTTGGGGATTTAACTTAATATTACCAGAAGGTTATGAGAGCAGCAGTTTCTTTCACTTTTAATATTAGAAAACTGAAGCTCAGTGGTCTGCTCGGTCAGCCTCTGAAACAGCGATTGTGTCATAAATCACTTGTGTCAGGCCTTATGTTTTTGAACCTGCAGACTGCCCACAGCTTGTGTCATTTATGATGTTCTTACTTCCCTCCACGAGGCTGTCATTGAGTTCCTGGATACACAGTGTGCTCTCTGCAGATGAGCCAACATAGTAAAATATCAATTTAGGCTAATATTGATGGATTGTTGCATTACTGTATAACTGTGTTATTTTGAAAAAAATTAAAAAGCTGGACCTCCTGCATTGAACCTCCTCTAAGCACCAATTTTAATTTCAATTGAGAAATATTGTTCAACATGGTAAGTACTCTAGCATACTACAAAAATTGGTCTGTCCTTATGGAACTCTAAAAGCAACGCTCAATTTATTGTTAGAAAACTTCTCTATAACATTCTACCAATACTTATAAATGCAGCAGATATTTATATTAGTAGGGAAAGACCCGACTGGTCGTAACTCAGGGAGTTCTGGATTATTTCTCTTCATACCTTTTTTCAGGTGGTCTGTGTTGACTGACAGATCAGCTCCCCCCTTACTCAGAAGGGGTTCAGTGCGGATGTCTGGTTAATAAGGGTGACTTCGAGGTTTATAATTTGGGGGTAGGGTGGAGAGGTGGTGTATTAGAGGCCATATGTGTCAGGCTAGACAAGTGAACCTGCCAGGCTGACTGTGTCCATGGGTTCTTTTCAGCTGTCTGATGCTACTTATTTATCATAGAACAACATGGATCAATATTACTACCTCCCTAAGGTGACGTAAAACAGTCCAGTGTTCATGACAGATAAGTTATGCAAAACAGATTATTTATTTTTGCAAGGCCCTGGAGGCAGAGTCTAAGAATCCTATTTCATGTTTTTTCAGCATCTTGTTAACCAAATGATAAGTTATTCTAACAAGGTCATAAAAATCATTATAATATATCTAAACCAATCATTTTAAAAGGATGAAAGAAGCAGACAATGTGCCACACACTTTTCTGCATCACAGCAGTGATTTACATCTGTCTTGCTTCATATCTGGGTGCATTCACCTATCCTTTAATGTCGAGGAGCTTTGAAGAGGAAAAAAGCTGTAAAAATGAGAATTGGAAAGTAAACCAAAAACATGGAGGAGTGATGCAACATATGGAAGCTATCACAGGGCCAAGCTCCCATCTGTGTGCACAGCCGCAGTGCATTGGCACCCACCAGCCACTGTGCAGGATGGGAATAATCCACGGAAGAGGACCCATGGAATTGCTGTGAATTCCCTGGAGAAGCAAAGTCGTCCAGGATGGGGGTGGGGAAAAAAGACAGGGATGGTGTAAGAGGGAAGCACAGATGTTTAGTACTGTGCACCAAAAACAGGTGCTCAATTGCTGTGGAGGGGCTCACAGAGATTCTCATGTTTCTGGCAATGCTAAATACACCACTGAAGAAATAGAATGCTGTTCTCTCCTGATTGCTAAGGAAACATTGCAGCAACAAAAAAAATTCCACATTTTTAATGAACAGCTTGATCTGGTGCATTTTGGGGCGTTTAATTAACTTGAATTTATGTGCCGGCAATGTGAGTTTGTTTAGTCTTTGATTTGTACATTTGAAGTCAAATAACTAAAAATTATTTGACATAAAACAAAATGTCATGAAGTTAATGGGTCTCCAGACATAGTTTTCCCATGTATAAATTGCTCTAAAGGGACAACTTAGAGTGTGAGAAGATAACCAGAATACATAAGCAGGACAGAAATTCTCATGAAGTTTTTTTACACTTGGTTTAAACTTAGTTTACTATAGTCATTTTTCACAATCAGTTGTATTACAAAATAAAAAATTCCTGCCTACTCTGTTCTCCCACTTGCTCTCTTGTTCTCTCACTGGCAGATATACTTCTTTTTGGCTCAATCAATATATCGCAGGTGTTCACATTTGTTAGTTAAAGTTAATTAAACCTCAAAGACATTCTCAAGCCCTCAGTAAAAATACTACCTCTACTACTACTTCTTTTTTTTTCAGTGAAAAATGTATTCATATTGGGGCATTTTGTATGACCCTGTTTGCTGGATCAATGTAGCGGCAACTAGTTCCTTACATCCTCACAACAATCCCTGAAGGCTTTGATAGACTAGAACTTCCATACACTGAGATACACTGAGTGAACCATGTTGTTTCTGCTAAACCTTCCTACTGATTTATTGCTTTAGCAGAGAGAATTTTTTCTTTCTGAAACCAATGACCTTAGCAGACCAGAGGAAGTTTACATTTAGTTTTTTGTACAATGCAGTGACATTTATTCTTTGATACTGTTCTGTGTCCAATTTCAAATAGTGCTAAATACCAAGTACTTTTCGTGGGCCACTGATTATCTTTTTGAGTTTGTTTATGTGCTATGTGTGTGTGTGTGTGTGTGTGTGTGTGTGTGTGTGTGTGTGTGTGTGTGTGTGTGTGTGTGTGTGTGTGTGTGTGTGTGTGTGTGTGTGTGTGTGTGTGTGTGTGTGTGTGTGTGTGTGTGTGTGTGTGTGTGTGTGTGTGTGTGCACAGATTCAGCTTCCAGACCTCCCCTAGGGCTGTAGTTCCTGGGCCCCTTGAGTTAACACCTCTCTGACTTACACACACATGCAGTTAATTAGAAGATAAATGTATAACCAATGAAGTGTGTTTTTTTTTTTTTTTTTTTATAAAATAATTTATACAATTTGGTTAGGTTTGGTGAGTTCTGAAACATTTTAGCAGTCAGGTCTATTCTTATTGTACACTAATTTTACAGATGGATGAAATGTTTGTTATGTGGCTTGCTACATTGTGTGTCTGTAAATGTATGTGGGTGTCTGTAGTTAGGGCTTGTTTCATCTGAATCAACTGATTTATATTGTGTGCAGGGTGATCAAAAGTAAGTACCCTGATCTGCTAAGAACATTCATTTATTGTAGAAGCTCTGTGTCTCATTCTGGCCCTTTTACTACACTGCTCAGCTTCAGTCATTCATGTTAAAAGAAAAAGTTTTTTGAGTCTTCATTATTTTCACCCCACTTTAAAAGCAAACTGCTGCACTGTGGCTCAAGACTGTATGACCACCGTGAGCCTTGAGGCAGTAATGGCCAAACCCACAGGAACTGAGCTACAAGAGCTGTCAGTGTTTGACAAGCTCACCGGCCACAAGGCACTTTTTTATCATCAGGAAGTTGTTGGGAAGAGGATATATTTCAGTTTGTTTTCATTGCTGAAAACAAATACATTTACAAAACAAACAATGAGCAGACATCCTTGTCAGGTGACATCCTTAAAAACGCTTGGTAAACTGGGCCAGCTGTGTACAGAAACACAGTAATAGAGCAATTTTTCAACAATGGCCACTAAAAAGCTATGGCAGTGCAGCCAAGGCTTTATCAGCGGCAACAACTGTCATGGTCAAGGTTGTAATATTGTTTATAAACAGGAAACAGAACAAACAGATTTATGAATAAACTTGCACTCACTTCTGTGTGTGTCAAGCAGATAACTGCTCAGTTATCCCTCCATCACATACAGTATATTGCTAATAATGGCTTTTTAGTTTGGTACACCAGCTTCAAGTTTCAAGTTTTTATTTGTCATATGTACTGATGTCAATGACACGTTGTACAATACAATTCTTAAGTAAGACTGCAGGCAAACTACAGTAATATTTAATATTAAACATTTAATAAATGAAAAAGAAAAAAGGAGGAAAAAATATAAAATAAGAAAAATGAGAGAAAAGTAATAATGAGGCATAAGAAAGAAATCATTATTTTCAAGTATGTGCAGAAGTTTTTGTATATATGTATATGTATTTGTATATATATATATATATATATATATATATATATATATATATATATATATATATATATATATATGTATATATATATATACATATATATATATATATATATATATATATATATATATATATATATATATATATATATATATATATATATATATATATATATATATATATATATATACAGTGAGGAAAATAAGTATTTGAACACCCTGCTATTTTGCAAGTTCTCCCACTTAGAAATCATGGAGGGGTCTGAAATTGTCATCGTAAGTGCATGTCCACTGTGAGAGACATAATCTAAAAAAATCCAGAAATCACAATGTATGATTTTTAACTATTTATTTGTATGATACAGCTGCAAATAAGTATTTGAACACCTGAGAACGTCAATGTTAATATTTGGTAAAGTAGCCTTTGTTTGCAATTACAGAGGTCAAACGTTTCCTGTAGTTTTTTACCAGGTTTGCATACACTGCAGGAGGGATTTTGGCCCACTCCTCCACACAGATCTTCTCTAGATCAGTCAGGTTTCTGGCCTGTCGCTGAGAAACACGGAGTTTGAGCTCCCTCCAAAGATTCTCTATTGGGTTTGGGTCTGGAGACTGGCTAGGCCACGCCAGAACCTTGATATGCTTCTTACAGAGCCACTCCTTGGTTATCCTGGCTGTGTGCTTCAGGTCATTGTCATGCTGGAAGACCCAGCCTCGACCCATCTTCAATGCTCTAACTGAGGGAAGGAGGTTGTTCCCCAAAATCTCACAGTACATGGCCCCAGTCATCCTCTCCTTATACAGTGCAGTCGCCCTGTCCCATGTGCAGAAAAACACCCCCAAAGCATGATGCTACCACCCCCATGCTTCACAGTAGGGATGGTGTTCTTGGGATGGTACTCATCATGCTTCTTCTGGCACCGAGGTGGTGGAATGAACTTCCCCTAGAGTCCCTGATTATCTTCAAGCGACGACTGAAGACCTACCTCTTCCTGAAATACCTAAATTAGCACTTTCCAAGTTTGTAGAATTCGAGTTATATTTATATAAAGTTTGTAATCTTGCGTACCAGTGTAGATTTATTCATTACTAGAGATTTAAAACACTTTTGTACGTCGCTCTGGATAAGGGCGTCTGCTAAATGCCGCAAATGTAAATGTAAATAAATGTATATGTTTGGTCCATGGTAGATGACCTGCTAGGCTGGGAGTTAAATTCCAATAATGAGTTCCCCTTTCGGCAACTTCGAGCTGCGTCACAACACTTTGGGAATGCCTCGCATTGTCAATGCTCTGAATCACATGTGAAATCCGGCTAATAGGCAAGTCATGACAACATCGGCGGGCAACAACGCATAGCTTTGTGTTTGAATCTGTGCAGCCATAAGCTTTACATGCAAGCAGAATTCCGACTGCGTTGTTTGCTTAGCTTAGGAGCATGCTTAGTCGGCTCTCGAGGGAGTCAACTGTTAGCATTTTTAGCCGCGTGACTATGCGCACCCAGCTGCTGGTCCGAGCTCCCATTCCCCGAGGAAAGCACTCGCTTCGGCGGTTGCTTCTCCCGGTGTATGTAATGCTGTGCTCTGTATTTCTTGCTGGCTATCTCTCCCCAGGTGATGCATCGCTGAAGGGTCCGGTATTGCCTACAAATACCACTTCGGCTATAGTAGGTAGGGATACGCGGCAGGTCAGGCCGGGGGTTGCCTCCACACCATGAGTGTGTTGCAGGCATACCAGGCTGACCTGCTATGAGAGATAGACGAGGGATTCACAGGGTCACCAAGGTACAGCGCAGCCGTAGGTCGGTCAATGTCAGCCCTAGTAGCCACAGAAGGCTTCTGTGGCTCACCCTGTAACCGGAGATTCCCGACAGGGACAGGGATTTCTTTCTGAACGCCCTGGTGACCCCTTCTGACCAGTTCTGGTGACGCTGTAGGTAAGGGCAATTACCGACATGTTCAAAAGACCACTGCGGCATTTCAGTGGTACTTCCCTGCCTCTCTCATGGGGCTGCACGGCAGGCTCAGCCAGGCGGCATAGGCCCAGTAGCAGAGCATTGCCACCCGGACCCTGCGTCAAGACACGGCCTCCCTTCAGCGGGTGTCTCCCTCCACCTCCACCCAAAAGATTGCTGCAGATGGAGGAGACCTGCCGCCTTTCAGGTGGCCTCAATGGCTGCAGGGCTCAAGAGGCTGGTTCTCTTAAGAGACTTCCTGGCAGTTTGGGGAAGCCTGCCAGACATGTCTCTTTGGGTCTTGCATACAATAGAGAGGGGCTACTCAATTCAATTCCGGTCCTCTCCGAGCAGGCTCTGGTCCTGAAACAGGAAGTGTGTGCTCTCCTGAGGAAAGGGGCCATTGAGGTGGTTCCTCCATTGGTCAGGGTGTCAGGTTTTACAGCCCGTACTTTGTTGTTCCAAAGAAGGATGGCAGGTTGCGTCCGATCCTAGATCCCACTCATGAGGCTCAGGTTCAGGATACTCACTCTCAAGAGGTCGTGTCTCAGATCAAGTCTGAGGACTGGTTTGTCACAATACATCTAAAAGATGTAAACTTCTAGCCATCTATTTGCATTTGACACAGTCGACCACAAGACTCTCTTGTCTACCCTCAAGAGCCGGAAACAGCATGGGAATAATTTGCTTCCCACCTGGAAGGTCGCTCATAGCAGGTAACATGGAGGGGATACACATCTGCCCATTGCAGACTCAACACTGGTGTACCACTGCTATGCAGATGACACTCAACTATCTTTTCTTTCCCTCCATCAGATAACACAGCTTTCGCTCGGATCTCGGCATACTTGACAGACATATTTTCATGGATGAGTGCTTATCAACTAAAACTCAAGCCCAGCAAAACAAAATTGCTGGTCATCCCAGGTGATTCATCTCCAGGTCCAAATCGCCGAATAACTCTTCATGACCCTCTGCTCTCCCCTTCAGCCACAGCTTGTAACCTTATGTGTATACCACTTTTGTATGGCGCTCTGGATAAGGGGGTCTGCCAAATGGCACAAATGTAATGTAAAAATCCTTCCAGCACACAGGAGGTACCTGATGTGGCGAAGCTTAACAATACCGGGTCCTCCTGTTTGACCTTGCGCTCTCACCCCACATCTTCACGAGGTGCATGAATATGACTCTAGCCCCGCTTCGGCTTCAGGGCATCTGCATTCTAAACTATATTGATGACTGTTTGATATTAGCTTGATCAGAGCTTCAGGCAGTCCGGCATCGGGATGTCATTCTTGCTTGCATGAAAGAGCTGGGGTTAAGACTAAAAGCCGGGAAGAGTGTGCTTTCTCCACTACAGAGAACCACCTTCTTGGGCATACTGTGGGACTCGACTGTGATGCGGGCACAACTGTCATCCCCTTGGATCAAAGCTATCCTCACAGCAGTCAGGAGAGTAAGAAAAGGCCAGTCACTCACTGTGAAGCAGTTCCAGAAGCTGCTGGGTCTCATGGCGGCAGTGTCCAACGTAATTCCACTTGGTCTACTCCATATGAGACCCCTCCAGTGGTGGTTCAGAGACAGAGTGTTCTCCCGAAAGAGCAATCCACACCGTACCATCAAGGTCTCGCAGCGAGCCCTTCGAGCCTTAGATGTGTGAAAAAGCCTATGTTCCTGTCTCAAGGCCCTGTCCTGGGGGCTCCTTGTCATAGCATGATGCTATTGATAGATGCTACCTTCACGGGGTGGTCGGTGCCATGAGAGCCACACTCTCATTCCCTGCACCCCTGTGGTGCTTACCTTTTCTTTTCCAGAAGCTAATGTCGCTACCATCGCTTTTGTAGCTTCCTGGTTTACACGACGTTGCCCGCCGATGATTACATGACTTGCCTTTTGGCTGGATTTCACACGTGATTCAGAGTGTGGACAACACGAGGCATTCCCAACGCATTGTGACACAGTGTCTCGTCCCCTCAGGGAACTAGGGTTACATACATTTTTCAGAATTGAAACGATGGAAAGCCTCTTTTATCTAAGGCTGCTTAGATTCCTTAATGTGTGTGAAAAAAGAACACAAAACATGAAATGTGTACTTTATGGAAAACAAAAGGCAAACCATAGATATATCATCAGACAGTCAAAACCCTGACTTCTTTACAATTTTACAATTACAACTTTTGTTTCATTTTTTTATTTTAAAAATGAATACCATAAATATCAGCCTTTGTGTGCCAATATTAAAAATGTTACTGAGTCACATTCAGACAAGTTACATTAAAATGTATATTTTTATGTCCTAACATGCTAACTTAATAAAATAATGGATACATTTCCCTGTCCATGTCTCCTGCCCATCAAACTATTATGGAGTATGCTTATGTGAATGAGTACTGACACTAACTGTTTGTACTAATATTACATTGTAGCTAGTACTCACCACTACTCTAAGGTCTGTTTTGTATGACCAGACATCTGTTTTTATTTCATCAATAAATACTTTTGTATGGTCAAAGTTTTCAATCTGAAACACAGCCCATTATAATAATCAGCAGTGATATAAACTTTGATTGCATTTGGGTTTGGGATTGGGTTTGTGTGAACAAAACTAGCTGGTAATTTTAGGATAAATGCTGCAGCTATCAAAGGTCTTCTGTGGCTGAAGCTTTTTGTGGTAAATTTGTGTCAGAACATGTCTTGACAGATGTATATGAAAAGGGCATGTATGACACTTTTGTCTTGGAAAAAGAGCAAATACTGGAGAGACTCAAGCTGCTGAGGACTTTCTTGTGGGCTTGTGTTTGGCAGTCATGATAGAGCTGAAGTGAGTGAGTGATTCTGACCTTCATTTATAATGCCAAAGATGACAGACAAGTGATGCTGAATTTTGAGACACTGTTCTAAATGACAATTTCTTCTGTATTTTAATTATATCAGCAGGAAATTCACTGGTTTCTGCTATCACTGTAGTCTGCATCGATTGTTTACTTTATTTAAGCATTAACATAAATGTGTGCAGCACAATGTCAAGACAGTTATTTATTACATCCCACATGAAATTACTTCCACTTGTCTGCCCATTCTTTTTGGCTTGCTGTTTAAAGAACTAATAATACTTTATAAGCTTCAAGAGGTTTTTCTTCTCATAAAGTTTTTCATATGTTTTTCTCCCAGGATAAAGTATCAATACATTTCTTCAACAGCATTCTTAAGCACATAAAATTGCTTACTTTTGTGTGGAAAATCAAACTGTATCATTAAGAATTGAATCAACTGGTCAAGAATGGCAGAAACATTCTAGTGCTTGGAAAGGATTAGTCCTCTTGGTACTTTTTTCACACATATTAAATAAGAAAAAAACCAAAAATCCAAAATTATTTTTATACAAAGTAATATCCTGCTATAGCCTTGCGCACCAAACTTCAGCCAAAAGAAGCCTCTACACTATGCTGCCTGGATACAGCAACTCACATTAACTGAAACACTGTTTAGTTGAACAGTTATATAACACATAAAATTAAATATAGTTCTGTTTTACCAGGGCAGTAAAAATCACCTGAATATCTTCTTATGCATGTGCGCCCTTCTAATGTAGTATTTGCAATAAATGGTGCATTCATTCATCCATTTTTTCTCTTTCTTATTCCTACTCTATATAGATATATTCTTTGTTATTTTATGTTATATCACAATATATGATTTTTAAACTATTTATTTGTATTATACAGCTGCAAATAAGTATTTGAACACCTGTCTATCTGCTAGAATTCTGACCCTCAAAGACCTGTTAGTCTGCCTTTAAAATGTCCACCTCCACTACATTTATTATCCTAAAATAGTTGCACCTGTTTGAGGTTGTTAGCTGCATAAAGACACCTGTCCACCCCTGTCCAGTAAGAATCCAACTACTAACAACTACTAACAAGACCAAAGAGCTGTCCAAACACACTAGAGACAAAATTGTACACCTCCACAAGGCTGGAAAGGGCTACAGGGAAATTGCCAAGCAGCTTGGTGAAAAAAGGTCCACTGTTGGAGCAATCATTAGAAATTGAAAGAAGCTAAACATGACTGTCAATCTCCCTCGGACTGGGGCTCCATGCAAGATCTCACCTCGTGGGGTCTCAATGTTCCTAAGGAAGGTAAGAAATCAGCCCAGAACTACACGGGAGGAGCTGAAAAGAGCTGGGACCACCGTTTCCAAGGTTACTGTTGGTAATACACTAAGATGTCATGGTTTGAAATCATGCATGGCACGGAAGGTTCCCCGGCTTAAACCAGCACATGTTCAGGCACGTCTTAAGTTTGCCAATGACCATTTGGATGATCCAGAGGAGTCATGGGAGAAAGTCATGTGGTCAGATGAGACCAAAATAGAACTTTTGGGTCATAATTCCATTAAACGTGTTTGGAGGAAGAAGAATGATGAGTACTATCCCAAGAACACCATCCCTGCTGTGAAGCATGGGAGTGGTAGCATCATGCTTTGGGGGTGTTTTTCTGCACATGGGACAGGGCGACTGCACTGTATTAAGGAAAGGATGACCGGGGCCATGTATTGCGAGATTTTGGGGAACAACCTCCTTCCCTCAGTTAGAGCATTGAAGATGGGTTGAGGCTGGGTCTTCCAACATGACAATGACCTGAAGCACACAGCCAGGATAACCAAGGAGTGGCTCTGTAAGAAGCATATCAAGGTTCTGGCGTGGCCTAGCCAGTCTCCAGACCTAAACCCAATAGAGAATCTTTGGAGGGAGCTCAAACTCCGTGTTTCTCAGCGACAGGCCAGAAACCTGACTGATCTAGAGAAGATCTGTGTGGAGGAGTGGGCCAAAATCCCTCCTGCAGTTTGTGCAAACCTGGTGAAAAACTACAGGAAATGTTTGACCTCTGTAATTGCAAACAAAGGCTACTGTACCAAATATTAACATTGACTTTCTCAGGTGTTCAAATACTTATTTGCAGCTGTATCATAGAAATAATTTTTCCTCACTATATATATATATAATTTAATAAATTTTTTTGCTAAAGAAAGACAGCAATAATGTTTATACTACTGCTTCACCATATTTTCATATCGGATGTTTATAGGCAAACTCAAGAACAAACAACTGCCATTCCTAGTGGGATTTCAATTTCCTCAGTTTACATTAATCATCTGATATATACAATATATTGGCATGCAGCACAGAATCCTATTTACAGGTATCTATCTTTACAATCTGAGGCATGTAGGTCTGCATCCTCTAAAATTCCAGTGCCTTTGTTTTAAGGGGTGTTGGAAAAAAATTAACGCGTCTTCTGTTGACTGGACATCCTTGGAAAGTCCACACGGGGCTTCACACCTGCTGGCAATTCTGTGCGCGTGGCTGTGGAGGATGCATCGTTTGGAAAGTATGCATGCTGCTAAAGACTTAAGATACATGAATTCTTAGGGGAATTGCAAAGAATGTCAGGTTGATCATCACTTCCGTGTCCATCTACCCAGCCAAGAATGTGACTATTGTTTTTGCAGCTATATGTTTCAAGATTGGTATGAACATCTGTGGAGTTTAAATGATTTCACAGGTCTATTGTGTCTAGTTTCCCTTTTATTATGACAGGCACTTGGAGGTCACTGGTCTGTGACACTCAAGTGGCTGTAGTTTATATATTATTCTGTTTATATTTCAGCTATTAAGAATGGTGACAGGGACACTGTAAGGGTCAGTGAGTAGAACAGGAGCATGAAGGCTACTTTTGTTTGACAGGCAGAGGACTGGAAATGTCCTTGACAGTTGGACTTTTTTCCCATGATACTGCATAGCTTATTTAATTGATGAACATACAAAACAAAAATGCAAAAACTCTTACCACTACATGCAGCTACATGCAGCAATGCTTCCAGGACACTGAGATTGACATGAAAGGGCGTTTTGTATGGTATAAGGGTTTTTTCTGTGAATTGTAAACATTGAAGCTGTGCTGAAGCTGAATTAGTTTAAAATCTAAATGAAACCATGTTAATTAGAAGGAGCATAATGTTTATTATACTCTTTACTAATTAGACTATGGTCATGCTCTGCCAAGTCATCATCTTTCCAAGCTTTGGCCAGTTCTAGACATACTGTAGTTAGCTTGCCAGACTGGCAAATTGTTCATAATGCAAATTGAAAGCAAATCCTAGTACCAGAACTAGAAAAATATAAAAAGGGTTGAGAATTATTATATTAATAATTAAAACATTTTTTTAGTAACTGCATAGCTTGTCTTAAATTGTAAAAAGAAAAAAGTCCACAATCTAGGTAATATCATTGTGATGACACCACGTTTTATCATTTTGTGGTGTCTGTGTTTAAAGCCTTAACATCAGTCTGTTATCAAATAATATGAAAAAGGTTTACAAGGCGGAATTCAATATACTAACTTTAAACTTTGCAATACACCTAATCTCATTTAACATGGACACTAGTTTGGGAGATATGCCGTCTGGATCTTAGTCAGAGAAAGCAGTTTTTACTGTTAAATTGTGCTTTTACACATATGTACTTATCTTTCATATGCAGGCTCATAAATTGCATAATGACAGCTAGTTGTGGTCAGTGTGTTGTGTGGCATGTCTTTGTCCTCTGCAGGCAGCTCAGTCACACAACAAGAAGTGCTAAAAAGTTCAAGGTATAATCAGGAAATTCACAGAGTTGGATCTCAGCTCTCTTCAACAGGCATTTGATTTCTATGAGAGAGGTCATCAAACCTTTTTTTTCCTACCACATCCCAGGGTCAATGTTGCACCCTATGGTGCTCTCACTGAATCCTATTATCTGATTTATGAGTGTGCTGCTTTGTTTGGCTTTGGGCTTACTCTTGTTTTGCTTTGCTTTTCAGAGACTAGAGGTTGAGATAATGAATCAACAAGCAGAGGGGAGGGTTCACATATCTTAGGGATCCTTCTCTTGACCGGTCATCTGGTTGACCGTTTGCCTGATGCCAGGAGACCTTAAAATGTTGATCCTGACTGAGTCACTACAGAGACTTCTGTTTGATGAACTTGGTGACACACACTTTTAAAGCTGGCATACATGCATTAACTTTTTTAATCCCAGGTGTATGGGTCTGGAAATGTGTAGGACAGACATACACAAATTGTTATTTTAGGAATTCTGCCAGTTTATTCTGAAGGCCTTTAATCTCCTTTAATCAATATTTAGCACTTAGAACTCCCAGAGAATCGTTAAAGGACCAATGCAGCAATTTCTTCATGCCCCAATTGTAGTACAGTTTTCTTTAGGCCTGCAACTTCTTAGGAGGGTTTAAGCCTATAATAATGATATATTTTAAAGTAAACACAACATACATTATATATTTCAAATAACTGTGACTCCAATCTGAAAATGTATTTTTTTAATAAGTTTAAGCTTTGAAAGGTTAAGAAAAAAGCAATAACCAAAACCTCTACATTCTATGGGATGAAAAATTAGTTTGAAGAGAGTGGGTGCTGATTTAATGCCTCTTCAAATGTTAGATGTGGGGGATAGTGAAAAGTGATCTCAGAGGAATAAGTGCTGCAGAGACAAAATGATCTAAAAATAGCAGGTGTCACTAGAGCAGTGAAAGGAACTTGTTTGCAGGGGTCAAATCTAACAGCCTGTCTGTATGTTTCAGAATCTTTATTGGTGGGAAGGTACATGCCAACCACACTAGGTCCTTTTTTCCACTGGTCAGCTGTGAGCTTCTGAAATATTCAGCATATGACAAGACTGCATTGAATATAGCAGCTTGCTAAACTCAATAAAGTCGATGTCACATTTGCCTCACAGGCCTAAGCTTTACAAGAAGCTGAGTAGAGAACATGCACAGCTTGTGCATTATATAACTGCAAAGTGTTAAATATTTTTTATGACATGGATACAAAAATACTTAAATTTGATTGGTTGGCATGAATGCATTAATCACTTTTATGGGGTCAATTTTTAAATTGATGTGTTTAGGTTTAATCAAAGCTCTATATAATTGCCCTTCTTACAGGGAACAAATGGTTTAGGTTATGTTTATACAGTATACAATTGCCTTAATAAAAATGAAAGACAGATTTGAACACAAAAATTATGAGCATTAAGATCGGCACTAAAGAATCCTGACAGATGGTCTAACCACATCTCATGAAATATGAAAGTTCCTTTCCTATTCCTAAAGTCTCTATTCTGATGCAGATCGATAAACCCAAGATGGTTCTATATTTTGCTATAAAATGTAAAGGTCTATGGAAATTTTTTAATAGATTTTCTTGAAATGGGTATTTTAAATAAATCTGCAAGTAACAATAACAAAAAGTGGATGTAAAACTGAATTTAATGAAGATTGTGGTTAGTTTGTTGTTTGTTTATTTTCTTTTTTTTTTTTTATAATTGTTTTCATTCACAGCTTGTTATAGAACAACATGCTAATTTGAAGAATTAAATTGCCTCTTTTAAAGCACAATACCATACATCCAACTGCAGTTTTAATGCTCAAAGCAGAAACTCCACCAAGCTTTTATAAATATTCTGCGATTGTGCAACCGGCAGCTTCACAATAAAGTGAATTTTAACAATAATCAAAATGCAAATGCAGAGAACAGAAACATGTTGTGTATTGACTGACTCAACATTTTAATAAATTGGACCTTTATTTTTACTAAAATAAAAAAAGAGATCAAAGCGCAATTTACTTTTGCAAACACTACACAATTGCTCTCTGCATCAGTGGATAGTTCTGTTGTTTATTGAATGTTTTTAGTTTTGATTGTTTCTGCATCATTAACATATCCATTATAATAGTCCAGGTAAAACGTTTTTGCATGTGTCGTGCTGATACTCTCTGAAGTAACAGGCATTAGGAGTCAAATTACTGCTTTTACCGCTTTGTGATTGCTCTCCAACATACTTGATCTTATGGAAATGCAGGCATTTATTTAGGATTAGGATTTTGGAGAGAAAAGGGAATTTTGAAATATCCAGTCATAATCAAGGTTCAATTGACTATCTCAGCAGTCTGACTCTCCATACAATCCAATTTATATATGTATGTGCGTGCTTTTAAACACGTGGCCTGATTGGGTTCACTCTATGGAATTCTTCAGCATTGAGTACAGTAACACACGTCCTCAGTGATTAAAATGGAAAACTTCCAGTGGCAAATCATTATTATAATAGGCATCATTGAGCAAAACAAAGGCACAGACGTACACAAACACTTAAACACACACATACATTCAAGCTAACAGACAGGATGCCAGAAAGAGAGGAAGCAGGCCAGTAGACCCAGGGACAGCAGGGACCAGTGTGAGGCCCTGTCCCTGAAACCAATGTGCACTTCATTCTCTTTCTTCCTTTCTGTATGTTCCTGTTTATCACCACACTCCACTTGCTATAATGTTTTTTTTCACTTCCTAAAGTCAGTATCCTGCTGTGGCATGTGGGGTATTTCATTGAAAAGCATGTTGGATGTGCGACCTCATGAAACATGGGCTATTTGTGGAGGCTCTAACAGCCTCATCCATTACATTTTTGCCTCATATCTGCTTTCCACTGCCAGCAATTGCATGTCTGATTGAAGATATAAAACACAGATTTTCCAAGGATATCCCAAGTAACTGGATAATTCTTCCTGCAAGTGACTTTGACAGGAATGTTGTTCACACTGTGTTTGTTTTCCATTAGATTTATGGAAAGCTTCAGTGGACTAAACAAAATCCTATTATTGTGAAGGTAGCATTTTACTGTTTTTTTGAAAATCCATCTGCTATGTGTAAACTTTATTCACAATGTTCAGCCTGGATGCAATTCAGACTGCTTACACTCATCTTCATGAATCGTCCTCCCCCCAGAATCACCTCCTGACCCCAGTGTCTGGGAGACAGCTCAGATATGCAGTGGTTTAACCTTAAACAGGGTTAGGCATCACTGGACTCCCCATCTGAATGTTTGATCTGAGCCTCTTGTACATGCCTTGGTCCTCAAAACTGTGGTGTACAAAAGGAAATAGGGTTTGTAGTCAAGCAAAACAAAACGTATTCCTCCATTGAAAGAGTACCATGTCTAGCTCTGTTTGTTGATGCTTGTTTTGTGCATTTCATCCTGGCCCAAGATCAACCACCACATGTGCAAGCAAAGTTCAACCAAGGCAACAACCTGCATCCACTAAAGTTTAATTTACTTCAGTGGAAAAATGACTGTGACCAATATAGCAGCAAATACATCTCATGTTTAATACAAGATGGCTTCCATTGTGTATAAAATATTTAAACCCTTAAGGAATGGAAATCAGTGACTATAAATTGGGTGTTTTGCTAACTATGCTTTTCAGATCAAAAAGTGTTTAAAATCCTGCTTATCCCAGATTATCAGATTTTTTCAGTATTTTAAATAACAGACTGGGAAGTTGGTAGTGGGTTTTTTCAGACATCAGTGACTGGTAACAAACTTAGAACCTGGAGTTTTTTTATAATTCTGTAATTTTAGATTCAGAGTATATATTGTGCACATTTTGATTCATTTGGTTTGCATGCCTACTGTGACCTTTTCTTTGGGTTTAGGAAACTTGAAATTTATGAGAACTAGACTGTTGAAAGACTATCTGAAAGATGGAGTGCACAAAAGTGTGTGTTTACCACACACTAATTATGTAAAACTCCACCACCTCTGAGCATCTAAGCACTGCTGATCGATCTTTTTTTGACCCTGTCTGACTCACTTAATTCCATCATTCTGCAAGTTCTGATTATGCACTGCCTCTCACCATCTGGCTGGGCAACATCAGCATCCAGATTAAATATTGTGACACACAAAATAGAAGTTAATGGCACCCAGATTTTAATGGATACTTCTTATTCTCCATGTTCCCTATACTTCTGAGTGGGAGAAACACTTCAAAGGCTCACATACAAGCTGGTACACTCTCATCTAACTTGAAACTGGCTTATTTTGTCAGGATGCATTGGATTAATCAAGGTATTTGACCTCAGATGAGCTGTGATCAGAAAATAGAGATTGTGTACATTTTAGGATTTAATACTATAACTTTAAACATGGAATATCTCAAACTATAAATTAGTGTAAAGTGCAATGATTGATTACATTCTCAGATTTCAAACCTTCAGGGAAGTCTGGTTTGAATTACATACAAAAAAAAGCTCTTGGCAAGGCAGTTGGATTGTAAAACTAACCTTTGAAGGTCCTGTATTATTCTAGCAAGAAATGTATTAAGATTAAAGCTACAACTTGTTTTCCATTTCAATGTTATCACAAATTTAATCAGCTGGAAATAAGTGAACAGTACATAACCATGGCCTAAGCCTTTGAGGCATGTTATCTCAAACACTCAGTGATTAGATTGTAGAGTGAGAGAGAAACTAACCTATAACTGTAACACATATGTGTCACTTAAATCCGAAGGTAAATTGTTTCATTCATATATTAAAGTGACCCAGTAATAGAGGGGAAAATATTTAGTATGTGAAATCATTCACATATTAATGATCAACACACAAGTGTGGCAGAGGGTGCGTGGCTGAGCGGCGGTTTGTGAATGGAGGGCAAGGACAGGGAGACAAGCGTTAAGAATCATGCACCTGTTGGGAATTTATCTAATCACTGTTCTCTTTTTTGGGAAAAGGATAGGGCGCTTTGAGAAAGAGAGAAACACAAAGAGACGTGTGTGTGTGTGTGTGTGTGTGTGTGTGTGCGTGTGTGTGTGTGTGTGTGTGTGTGTGTGTGCAAATGCGGAAGTATCTAATAAAATAAACCTGGTTCTGCCAAAACTGGTCATCGCCCCAATGTTTTTCCTTTCCCTGAACTGTCTGCTCTCCTACACTGGTGCCGAAACCTTGGGAAGGAAAGCAGGGTACACTAGCATGAAGTCTTCACCGCTGGTTGAGCTGGTGAAGGCGCTAATTGAGCTCCAGCAGACCCAACACCAGGCATTCCTTTAGGTGCGTGCTTAGCAGGAACAGCGGTTCCAGGTGCTGATCCGTGTCCAGGTGGCACCCTGAACCAGGTGATGCTCCAGCAAGTGGGACGGACCACGGAGCAGCACAGAAAACATTATGCTCCATGGCTCCTGGACGAGGACATGTGTGTCGCCCGGAGAGTCCTTAACCTCATCATAATGGAGCAATTCGATGCACAGCTTCCACGTCACTGGATTAGGCTGTCCAGCTGGCTGAAGACCACTTGGCTGCATACCCAGGGGCCGGCGAACCCTCGACTTCTACTTTTGCCTCTCCTTCTTGTTTTTCCTTTCACTTTCTGCTCTCCTCCTATTCCCCTCCCTCGGAAATGGGGGCCAATCCCCTGAAACCAATCGCTCATCCCACACAGGTGTGGGGGAAGCCTGGGCCGGTCTGCTGGTGTTGTGGGGAACTGGGGTATCTCCTGGATTAATGCCCCGTAATGGAGTTAGGTGTGATAGTCCAGATCCCCAAGGCACCACAGGCTGCCCCCGATCAAGCTGGAGCGCACCGCATACCGGTGAGTATACTGGTTCAGTGTGAAGCCACCTCTCACCGTGGCAGAGAGAACACCAGTGGGTAAGTTGCAAAAAGAGTTTGTGGATATGTTTCCCCCCTACCTGCATGAACAAACCTCATAGAACATCATATTGAGACGCCCCCATGTATAGCGGTGCGCAGTCGCCGATACCGACTACCCGAACACAAAAGAAAAACGTAGTTTGGGATGAACTCAAGGCTATGGCTTGACATGGGGGTAATAGAGAAGTCTCACAGTGATTGAAGCAGCCCGGTGGTCTTGGTGCCCAAGAGCGACAAGTCCGTCTGGTTCTGTGTGGATTATTGTAAAGTCAACACAGTGTCTAAATTTAACGGTATTCAATGCCTCGCTTCTATAAACTGCTTAATCGGCTAGGTGCAGCGTGCTTTTTTTGACACTGGAATTAACCAAGGGATATTGGCAGATCCCCTTGACTCCACTGTCTTGTGAAAAAAAATGCTTTTTTCACTCCGTTCGATTTACACCAGTTCGTCAATTTTTTGTTTGGCTTGTTTGGTTCAACCCATTATGGACTGAATTATTAAAAGTTTAGATTTTTAAGCAACAAAATTAAAACTCTATTCTGATTGGTAGACTACGAGCTAAGAGCTGTAGTAAACATTTTACTGTATTCTCACAGCCATTTATATTCCAGGAGTTTATAAACAAAACCATTAAATTCCAGTGATAAAATATAAACATTCAAAGATTTTCTAAACATAATTTTAAATGTCATATTTTAGTGCACCCCATGCTTCTGACTAGCCTTTTTATATCTATTAGCTGCTGTACTATCATTCAACAACAAAATAAAAAACATTTATTCTAAGGGAACACATTTAACCAAAATGTACTATAGTACTATAAAAACAAAAGAGGCTCACAATGCAAAAATGTATCAATTCATTCTGATTAGTTTCTGAAATTTTTACACTGGAGTACAACCCTAAAAAGGTTATACAAGTCTATAAAATGTCAGTCCAGGTCACTAGTCACTCTTTGGTGGCCACCTTGTTTTTCAATTTCTTGTCACTTAATCTTATATTATACATTACTTCAATACAGTGTCCCACAATTAATTCAATTAATAATGATAATTAATTAACATTCCTTGAGGCTATATCTGCCATTAGGGTGCATTTCACATTCATCTCCTGCAACTTTCTGGTTCTGCAACTATTTTCTGATACAGTATTTCATAAAAAAAAAAAAAAGTGACTACACCCTTCACATTTCAGCAACCATTTTAGTATATCTTCTCAAAGGATAATACTATAGAAATGAAACTTGGATATATTTTGGAGTAATAAATGTGAAGCTTGTATAGAAGTATAGATTTACTGTCCTTTAAAAATATCTCAACCATTATTGTCTAAATCGCTGGCAAAAAAAGTGAGTACACCCTAAGTGATAACAGCTGTATGCTGTTAACCATGCAAAGCCACATGTCCTATTCATCATGTTCATGTTTTTGTCTATTTGACAGGACCATACAAATTTGTGTATCTTTTATTAAAGCAGTTAAAATTTGGTGCTTTCAGTACAATTCTCTGTAGAATTGTTGCTCTTCACAAAGATGGTGTAGGCTATAAGAAGATCGGTAACACTCTGAAACTTAGTTATGGTGCAGTTGCCAGGGTCATGTAGAGCAGTGGTCCCCAAACTCCGGGCCGCGGACTGGCACCGGTCCGTAGGTCAATTGGTATCGGGCCGCACAGAAAGAATACATAACATATTATTTCCGTAATATTATTATTATTCCATAATAATTTTTATCTAATTCTAAACAATGTTATATTATCTGCCACATCTGTCTATGACTCACTCTTGTCATGTCATGATACTTGCCTCGGTCACATGTATTACCAACATCCGCTACCTTCTTAAAGTGGCTGCTCCGGCCGGTAACACAAAATACATTACCGCTAAATTAAACGCCCACCAAGCTAGCAAAATGAACAAAAAACAACACAGTGGATTCACGTTTATTATTATATTTAGAAAATACCAATGCCGGTTGTATCATTTTATTTTGTTGTATTTATTCGCCACACCTTAGAGGTCGGTCCGTGAAAATATTGTCTGACATTAACCGGTCTGTGGCGCAAAAAAGGTAGGCGACCGCTGATGTAGAGGTTTTCCAAAACGGGTTTCACTTTGAACAGACCTTGCAAGGATTCATCAAAGAAGTCCTCGTGCTGTGCGTCATGTGCAGACGCTTCCTCCAAAATGAGACACGTGAGTGCTGCCAGCATTGCTTTTGAGGTTGCAGAAGCGGAAGATCTGCTTGTCAGTGCTCAGACTATACACCGCACACTGCAACAAGTCGGTTTGCATGGCCATCCCCCCAGAAGAAAGCCTCTTCTGAAGCTGGTTTGCAAGAAAGCCCGCAAACAGTTTGCTGAAGACACCCATTCTAAGAACATTAATTAATGTGTACAAATGGAACAATGTCCTGTGGTCTGATCAGACTAAAATAAACTTGTTTGGCTCAGATGGTGTCCAGCATATGTGGTTTTCTTTTTTGAGGAGTACCAAAAAAATTGTGTCTTGCCTACAGTCAAGCATGGTGGTGGTAGCTGCAGTTAATTGAGGAAACCTGGATTCCAACATGTACTGTGATATTCTGAAGCACAACATGATGCCCTCCCTTCAGAAACTGGGCCCAACCGCAGTTTTCTAACGTAATAACAAGCCCAAACACACCTTCAAGATGACAACTGCATTGTTGAGGAAGCTGAAGGTGAAGGTAATGGAGAGTCTACAGACCCAAACCCTATTGAGCACATGTGGGGCATCCTCAAGCGGAAGGATCCCAGCAACAACCTGTGCAGCTAGATAATGTTGCTCACACAAAATTTTGACACTTTGGACACAGTTGTAACATTTTCACATAGGTGTGCGACTTTTGTTGCCAGTGATGTTGCCAATAATGACTGCCTTTTGAGTTATTTTTAGAGGACAGTGATTATGTACTGCTATACAAGCTGCACATTGACTACTCTAAAGTACGTCCAATTTTTTTTCCTTAGTATTGTCCCTTAAAATAAAATGGTTGCTGAAATGTGAGTTGTGTACTCACTTATATATACTGTAGCTCCTTACTCATGCATTCATTCTATCTGGCATTTTTCTCACTGCTTTAATAACTTTTTTCTGTAAAGTCGATTCAATTGTATTGAATTTTATACTGATCCACTAAAACAAAATCATTTCAAGTAATTTCTCCATATTAACTGCTTCAAAGGCTTTTTTAAGTCCAAACAGACGCATTGTTACGAACTGTCCTGTTATCTATGCCTAGATGTTTATGTGTATGATGGCTTCCATGTTTGAAACAAAGCAAAGTTGCACTTATTTTGCTAACTTCCCCAAACATACAGTACAATATTCTCTTACCACCATCATCACGCTGAAAAAACAAAAGCAGAAACTTGTATGTGCGTGTGCGCTCACGTGTGTGTTTGTGTGTGTGAGTGTGTAATACATGTATACAGATAGATTCTGTAAGATAATTCTGTCTAGATTCATTCTATCTGAGTATTTTTATCCAACTAGGAAAAAGCTCTTGCACAGTATGTCTGTATTGGAGAGACTGCATTTCCATAGTTGTATGAGTGAGTTCACCATGATTAAGTCCACTCAGCTCATTGCACTCTGGTCAGTGAACCTTATCATTGATTAAGTGTACACACTGGGCTTAGCTCCCTGGTGTCAGCACCGGTGAAGCTAGTAGTTTTACAGGCTGCTCCACATTACCAGGGAACGGTTGCCAGGGCTACCACTTATTAATATCTATCATTAACTTTGAGCACTGGGCTCATTTAAGGAAATAATGAAGGCATACACTGGCTCCTGGAAAGAATATGCTGACATTTGAGCACTAGAGCATGTCTGGGCTGTGTATGCATGTGTTTTGTTTCCTGGGACTGAAGGTTATCAATGTCATATCAAGGCATTGCCTGAAAAGGAAATATGCTAATTCTATATTTATGAATTAACTAGGTTGCATTTAGGGGAATGATAGAATCATGTCACATTACTTTAGAAAGATTCTACATGGATTTTTTGGACGAAGAAACATGGTCTGTTCTTACATATGCAAAATGTAATATTTTTTTCTTTTATTTCTTAACCTAATCTTCTCTTCAGTTTTCTTTTTTCATGAAGATGCACAGTGGTACAGTAAGTAGTAGCTACTGTTTTTGTGAAGTTTGACTGTTCTTCCCATGTCCATGTTTCCTCTGCCCAAAGATGGTTGGTGGACTTGCAAGCCTATGAATGTGAATGTGAATGTGAATGTACTCTAATGTCTTCCAGAGTGTGATTCCACCTTATATACAGTGTTCCCATGAAAGTAGTTACTAACAATCAATTAATAAATTAATGAGCCTTATTCTCTTCATAAGAACATACATTGGACAACCCCAGGACAGAATTTAGCTAATTTCAAACTACTGAAAACATGTAGTCCCAAAATGAATATAAATAAATAAATAAATAAATAAATAAATGGGCATATTCAAATACTGCGGACCAATTTGTTTTTAAACATATATTTAATTAGGTGTAGCCTTATTAGATACATTATGACACAGGACAGTGATCTGTACTATATATTAGTGTAGACTGGCTTTGCTGCTCTAGTGAAAACATTGTCAATGTCGCTCTCTGTTGTTTACTTGTGTGTACTGCAGCTTCACCATTCCGGTTATTCTGCTTGCTCTAATCTCATCTTCCTAAACTGATCAAATGTAAACCACTAACCATCTCTATACACTTAATAATACCCCCGCCTTTTCGTGGCATCATTTCACTTTACAGTATTTTTTACTAATTAATTTATATTCTCTGGGCTTAACCTCTCATTAGTGGTCAAGACGTTTGCGTAATGATATACACCATATTTTAAAAACAGACATATAGAGTGGAATATTTATGGAACAAGTGTGCCCTCTGCTGGTGGATCCATGACACATTTGTGGCGAGAGGTTGAATCTGTTATAAAGCGGTCTTCGGTGTTCAGTCTTTCATGTCCTGTTTCTAGTCCTGTCATAGGTCACATACTAAGTCCTACAGATAAATCTCCATAAATGCCATCACCAAGCAAAACTGTTAAATACAAAAGAGGGTTGAATGCAACCTTAATGACCTACTTTAAAGTTCTTAACTCAGTAACAAGCCACCGTTTTCTCTCCTGGCACCGCTACAGCTAGAGAAAACCCATACTTGTGTCTCAGATGTTCAGCAGCTATTACTGTAATCTGTAAGTGCCACTCCAATAAACTCTCCAGAGGCAGAGTCGAGGAGTGTAGATGAAAAAACTTTTTATAACTGCTTTTCTTTTGAGAGCAATCATACATTTTCCTTTAGCTTATTACTGAGCAGAGGTGGCAAAAGTACAGACATTTTTCACTCAAGTAGAAGTACAGATCCTCATGTTTTAAAATACTCTAGTAAAAGTTAAAGTACTGACTACACTTTTTCACTCAATTTAAAGTAAAGAAGTCTGGGCTCTGACATGTACTTAACAAAAAAGTGGCAATTACTACTCCCTGTTTTAGTGTCATGCTGGTAACTGGACCCCACATCATTTTAATATTAGGGCTGTCAATCGAGTAAAATATTTAATTGCGATTATTCAAATGATTGTCATGAGTTAACTCACGATTAATCGCAACTTAATCGTACATTTTTATCTGTTCTAAATGTACCTTAAATTAACAATTTCCAAGTTTTAAATGTTTTTAATCAACATGGGCATGGACAAATATTGCTGCTTTATGCAAATGTATGTTTAATATTCCTGAAACCAAACTTAACATAGATCTTAAAGTAATTATGGCGTTTTAAATTATGTAAATTATCAGGACACCGAACGGAACCTTTGCTATGTTTTCACACGGATGGTTCAAGAGATGATACCAGAAAAACTGTACCTCTTTTAACTTTCATAAGGATTACATAATCAGAGAATATTTGTATTTGAACTTAAACGTCTACTTAAAAGTAGACTTCTCAAGCTTTCTATACATATATTTATTATGTCTGTGTGGCGAGTATTCACTGAGATTCAGGTTGTTTTGTTTGTTTTGTCTGTGAAGAGAGTAGACAGAGAGGCATAAGCGCATCCTGTCTGTTTGCTTTATTTTACAAAAGCACAGCATTTTGGTTTTATTATGAGTATATATAAAAGGAAGTAGACCCTTTACACATTAGAATGATGTATTGCTTTAATTTGTACGATCAAAAAAAACAAGAGTCATTTAAATTCGTTCGGCGTTATGAGGAAAAAATGCCACAAAACGCGCCGGCACATTTGTCGACCCCCAAAGGGATAATTGTGTTCATCATGGCGGATTTTGGTGCGGATTTGAGACTCGGCGCATCAGTAAAATAAATCTTTACTGATTGAAAAGTATTTTTCGGTGGAGTTTATATATTTATTTTTTATATCTGAGAGAAAGAAAGGATGTCGTTAAATAAATGTGTGTTGTGCTGAAGGTTTTAATTCTTTTATATTTTTTTATTGATATTTTTAACACAAATGGTCAAACAAAAATGCCAGTACCAAACCAGTACCGTTAAATTGAAATGAATTTGCATTTTGACAGCCTTAATTAATATATTTATACAAAACTAATTAAAAATGTTGTAACCTAATGGCTGTATCCAGGCTAAACATCCATATAGAAAACAAGCAGAAAAAACAAGATGATGATGATGATGATGATGATGAGGTGATCAGGAATGTCTCTGTTCTCATTCATGTTTACATCACTGACGCCTTCCACATCTCATCCACATTAACACCATACTACTTGTTGCCTTCTGCCTTGCTTGTTGTTGGCTTTGTAAACTAGTCTACACTAAGTCTGTGGTGTGTGATAGCCAGGAAATAATACAGCAGTGGTAAGTTTAAAAAAACTGTGCAATGACAGGAAATCAGTTAATGGGCTGAAAACGGCGTGCAATGAGAAGGAAAAATATCAATATTTCACCAAATAGATAAAAAATAAAGAAACGAGCCTGTTCAAATATGTAAGAAGTAGAAAGTACAGATATTTGTGTAAAAATGTAATGAGTAAAAGTAAAAAGTTGTCCAAAAAATAAATAGTGAAATAAAGTATTGATATAAGAAAAATCTACTTAAGTACAGTAACGAAGTATTTGTACGTCGTTACTTCCCACCTCTGTTACTGAGAGTGTGTTAAATAAGACAAATCATTTTTATCTGACTCTACATCAGGATCACTAAGATATAGCAGTTGTGCATTCTGCAGTGCGCAAAGTAGCATTGTTTTTTTATTGCCTCCTAGCCCAAATATATGGAGGGTATAGTGCAGATGTGGCTGAGCGGGACAAAGTCCAGCATAATTTGGTGATTCAACAACTCAACACTTCAACAACAGGAGCAAAGATGATATTAAGGAAATCACCAAACTACAGTGGACTGCAGACATGCAAGGCCACAGTTGGTCACTCTCTATTGCATGAAACCATGAAACAAGAATGAAATTCACTGCATTGCATGCATATATTTTGCTACACCCTTGGGCACTGTTAAACCTGGCAGCATAGAGAGATAGAGCAAGAGAGAGAGAGAGAGAGAGAGAGAGAGAGCATGCTTTATATTGCAGACATGAAGTGGCAAAGTTCCGCCCCCTCATCTATTACACATTATTCCTATCAAAAGACTCCTCGGAGTGAAGATAATATGTGTGGTGTCAATAGTATATAAATATATACACACTCACACCCTCACACAGAGAGACACTCCTGCCCTGCTGTCACTCTGTGTGTGGTTTTGCTTGGAGCAGATGGTCAAAAATGACATTCTCTGGATGGATTCTGGCTTTATGTCTGGTGGCGTTAAAAGGTAAATAGAAAAAGTTATTATTTTCAGTCATTTAGGCTTGACTGGAACTGGCAAATATGTGAAATGTAGTGTTTTTTGCTCTTCTGTATTTCTTTATGGTGTCCTGTCTTAAATAAATTTTTGTCTTAATTGTATTTTTTCCCGCAAAGGCAGGATCCAGACTTTGCGTACTGACTTTGTGTATCTTTTTGACTGAGTTCCAACTTGTTGATTTTGCAGTGTTGTTTGGAGTGTTTCTATGATTATTCATTCATGCAGGCGGTATTTCAAGAGTAGATTCAATCTCTCTTAAGGTGTGCATTTTTTATCTATTGGCTGTAAAAGGTCAAAAGAGAGATTTTGCACAAAATTGTTCATTAACGCAGCTTGAAATTTTGCCATCTGTTGTTTGTCTTATATTTGTTGATTTATTCATGCAAATATATTTCTATGCCTTTAACTGGAGGATTTGTTTTTCACCAAGATAAGCACTCTGCACACTGATGTTTCATAACAAATTCCACAAATTATTTTGAGGTCAGCAGATTCTAATTCTTAAATGTAATTGAAAATTGCAAAAATGTAATATGAAGGGTTTTGAACATTCTTTCTGTTCTACCAAAACATGATTAGTTCACTAAAAACTGCCCTGGCTTTGTCTAATGAATAACGGTGTAATAGTGCAGCTGCTTGTATTTGTCACTGTGCTTTGCTACAATACAGGCCACTGGAGGCCCCTACTGAACCTAACTGCAGACCAAGTTGCACACAAGCCATAGAAGGAAATAGAACGATGTAGCTAATTGCATTAGATGCCGGGATTTATATTGGTTTGACATAAGAGTGCTGCTTAGATTTTGCCACTGGTATTGACAATCTGTCAATGCTCTGAAATATCTTTTTAAAATAATTGCACTGTCAAAAGATAGGAAGAGACTGTCTGTGCACATTCCAGATGTTTTCGTGAAACCTATTTATGAAAGAAAGGTATACCATTTTAATGAGATTTATAGTCTGACATTTACTAAGATGGTTATAAATATATTTATTCACGCTTTATACTACAATCATTATACAGTGCCAACCCTTTCTAAATACCGAGCAGCACTAACCAATATTTCATTTGTTTAGCGGTTCCCAATCACAGTTTTTGCTATATAAATAAGATACAAGAACCAACTTAATTCAACCATTGCATGAGCCATCAATAATCTACTGATGATTGATGAATGGCTGAATATATGAGTTGCAGTCAATGAATACAATTTCACCTTGAATGTTTTATGTGCTACTGAAAAGAATTATAATAATCAGCTGCCTTATACAGAGATACTGAAATGAGCAAAATTCTATGACTAAAGTGTTATATTTTCCTTCTTTTTTATCCTGTTTTGCTCCCAGAATGTTGAGAGTGGGAATATGTACTAGACCAGCAGTCCAGAAAAGAAAATTATTACAGTCGCTATTGTCAAATATTGCATCAACTACAGGAAGTTATTCTTGAATTTCAGCAGTAGAACACTTCTATTTCTGTGGCTAAATATAACAATGCATGGATACATCAGTTAGGAAGAGGACACGGTATCTGATTAAATGTGTAACTGCGTATGAGTGGTAACGTTGGAAAAAATACCCAATTTGTCATCACTTCCTAAATTACTCACAAAATTCATTATCCTAAGCAAATAGAAACAATATACAAAAGTCTGAACCAGTCCTTATGACCGAAGCGGGTGTAGCAGTACAGGATTTTAGATGTTGATGCAGCTTTACTATGTTCATTCGTCCACACTAGGGTGCACTGTAAAAGGTTTACCAGACAGCATAATTTAGATCGCAATAATGATAAACCAGTTAATTCTCTGACAATGTGTGTATCTACGTATTCATTTTTGTTAAAATGATTAGTAGATTCCTGACCCCTGTCAGTCCCGTTTTTATCTCCATGATGCACACAATAATCAGTGGCATTTACACCAACCACTTCATGTAATCAGTTTTAGATCAGATATTAATATATTATTATCACAAAGATCAGCAAAACTTTCCTGAGAGGATATCTACAAATTACGCATTGGCTAGATGCCAGACTTCTTTTAATTATAGAAGGGGTGTTGGATGTCAGTGCTTTGTAAGTGTCAGTCAATGGATGTAATTTAAAGTGAAACCCACAGAAGCGGAAACAGACGCAAGTACTGGCTAAGAACATTTATTGATATAAATGGCAAAGCAAACAATCAAAAATGGCAGGCAGGCCATTTGTGAAAGCGTCTTACATAGGGCAATTCATAAACAGCAATACCAGGGTAATTAGCATTACGGTAGTAGTATTTTTAAAACAGAAATTGGCTACATAAATGCGGTTGAATTATTTTTCATAATATTGCCAACCTGTAGAAAGCCCTTTTTAAAGTTTATCTGGGAAGGGATGACTGGGGTATTTATTAATTCAAAAGGAACTAATAAATATGTGTTGTTAATGTGTGTCCGTCTTCATCCCATCACAGAGCAAAGCCATGCAACAAAAGCAGAGGGGAGAGCAGGCAGTGAAAGAAACTGCTCCACAGTGCCTCCGGTATGCTTTCGCTCTCTCTGTGTTTCTCATAATCTCTCTCATATATCATAGCACACAGTCTTTACCAGTGAAGCTGAATCTGACGCAGTGAAGACAGGATCAATACACAATTTTAGCATTTAGCTGTAAGGTTCTCTGTAATGATTGAAATGGTTTTCTTGGCTGTCACTACAGTGTTTAGGAATATTTATATACCAAAGCTTTGCATTCTTCTGTGAGTTTTCAGGCAATTCCTGACAATACATTTGGAGCACAACATTATAAAATAAATTATAATAGAATTTTAACAAAAGCTTGTATTCCACATATTGGTTTTTTACACTTTTTAGAGAGGAAATCGATTGATTCATGGCTCATAAATGTGTTTTTATTTCATCCCAACCACTTAATGCCAGGGCTACAGCTGGGCACTCCTTGTGCACATGAATAGCTTCTTGTGAGCACAAGACCTTTGGACATGTGGTGATCATACCATAAATAGCCATCAGTAATGGCAGCCATTACATTTACTTCTTGCCTCTATTGCAACTCTAGTTATCTAGTTTTTGAAATCTAGATAGCTAGTCATAAAATGTTCATCGTTGTGTGAGACATGAGTGCAAGCTGCAAGTACAGGCACAAAAAAAAAGAAATACAAGAAGAATAAGGAAAGACAAGAAGGCATAATTAGACAATCTAGCACAGGTGGTCGGGTAAATGGTAGCAAGTGACCTAATCGCCACAGTCTGCTTAAACACCAAAAAACTATACGAGCAAACCTCTAGACAGTAGTCCCCACCAGAGAGAAAAATGGCAAAATGTCTGAAATTTGAAAAGAGGCAAACACTTTAACCAAGAACACAACCAAAAACATCTCAACATATTTGGATATAGAATGTAATCCAACGTTAAGTTGAAGAAACGGCAGCCATTTAAAATACCAAGCATGGTTAAAGTCTGGGGGGTTGACAGATTGCATAGAGAGATGATGATAATGACAGACTTCCAAACTTCAGTAAAGGTGATAAGGCCCTGTTTTGATAATGTGTAAGGGGGACAATACGCGTTATGTTATGACTGGTGTGAAGGCTTCATTGTATAAAATAAACAAGAAAGGCAGACTTTAAAACTCTGACAGTTAACACCCAGCTCTCAATACTCAATAATGTATTTTCCTGGGAAAAGGCATTGTTTTCCAAGCTGAGAGATGACCAGGTTCAGGAGAAGAAAAGGCTCCATAGGCCAGCATGTGGACTACAACCTAAGATTTGTCTCATTATTTCCTTCTTCAATAGATTTAAGCAAAGTTTTATACTAAAAAAAAACAAATCCACCTCTAACCCATATTGGCTAGAACAGGTTAGACAGGGATGTGTATTCTCTTTAATGCTGGTAATGGTGGCCATAGCCTGGAATTCCAATCCATCAATACCATCTGAGGTGCTTGAGCCATGTCCTAAGGATGCCAATAGAAAAATTGAAACACTAAAACATGATTAAAAACTGTATTTGTGGTCCTAGGCAAAAAAGGACTCTCAGAATGCATAGCACAGGTAGCCCAAAACAGAGATAGAGGATGATGTCCCAATGAAAGAATTAGTACATAAGCATACACTGATGACTAGATCAAGGAGTGACTTTGGACTGCAATTAACATGAACAGTTTTGCACTGATTGATACTAAAATATTGATCGACTTTATTTTTGGCTTGGGTCTGCCATGCTCATTTATAAAGATAAATCTATTTAATTAAAATATATATCCTGAGGCTATTCATTTCTATAAAACTGGTTTGTGAAATTGTTAAAATCCATTGTTCATTGTTAAAATCACTATACAAATTGAATTGAATTAAACTATGTATCTCATAGAACCTGGTGACTGATGTTCTTAATGCAAAGGGTCAGCTGTACACTGTTCCTCACCATGTCCAATACATATGACCCACACAATGGGTAATTGGTCATAGAGCCAATAGAAGGGGTGAAAAAGAATAAAAGTTTAGATATGTAACCATTTTCTATTAACACCAGATAACTCGTATTTGACTAAGTATTAAAACGTATTTAAAGTGCATCTGGAAAATTTTAACAGCACTTCACTTTTTCCAAATTTTGTTATGTTACAGTGATATTCCAAAATCAAATATTTCATTCTTTTCCTTAGAATTTCACGAACAATACCCCATAATGACAACGTGAAAGAGGTTTGTTTCAAATCTTTGCAAATATATAAAAATTTTAGAAAAACAAATGTAGAAGAAGATGAATGCAGCAATGTACAGAGACATACTTGATGAACACCCGCTCCATCCAGAGCCCTCTGGGGTGACGGTTCATCTTCCAACAGGACAAACGACTCTATGCACACAGCCAAAATAACAAAGAAGTGGCTACGGGATGACTCTGTAAATGTCCTTGAGTGGCCCAGCCAATGTCCAGACTTGAACCAGATTGAACATCTATAGAGAGATCTGAAAATGGCTGTGTACCGAAGCTCCCCATCCAACCTGATGGGTCTTGAGAGTTTCTGCAAAGAAACTGCCCAAAAATAGATGTGACAAGCTTCATGTGGCATCATACTCTAAAAGACTTGTGGCTGTAATTGGTGCCAAATGTGCTTCAACAAAGTGTTAGCAAAGGCTGTAATTACTTATGAACATGTGATTTTTTTTTTCATTTTTTATTTTTTAATTAATATGCAAAGATTTTAAACAAACTTCTTTCATGTTGTCATTATGAGGTATTGTTTGTAGAATGTTGAGGAAAATAATCCATTTAATCCATTTTGGAATAAGGCTGTAACATAAAATGTGGGAAAATTGAAGCACTGAGAATACTTTCCCGATGCACTGTACAGTCATATAAAAAAATACACCTTTTTGCGATTCTATAGTTTTACTTATTAGGACATAATAAAAATGATCTGGTACTTATCTGGTCTTAAAATGAGGTAAATACAAACCTTAAATTAACAAAAACACAGGATATATTACACCATGTCATTATTTATTTATTTTAATAAAAATAAACCATATTTATTTATTTGTATAAAAAATAGAAAAGACTGATTTCTGAGTCTTAAGAGGCTTAGTTGTAGCCAATTGCTTAACCCAGCCATTAGGAAGGCCCAAGCCAGTGCACTCTTAGTGCCGGTCCCAATAAAATAGGGAGGGTTGCGTTAGGAAGGGCATCCAGCGTAAAACATGTGCCAAATCGAATATGCGGGTCACGATTAAGAAATTCATACCGGATCGGTCGAGGCCCGGGTTAACAACGACCGCTACAGGTATCGTTAGCCAACAGGGTACCGGTGGAAATTGGGCTACTGTTGGCCGAAGGAGGAGAAGGAGAGGAGGAAGACGTCAGGGAAAGGAGAAGTGTAGGAGAGTAGAGGTTAGGGTTGGTTCTTTGAATGTTGGCACTATGACACAAAGGGAGAGAGGTAGCTGATATGATGGAGTGTAACGTGAGTAAGGCCAGGAACATTGGAGGTGGGTTTAAACTGTTCTATTATGGTGTGGATTGAAAGAGAAATGATGTAGGGGTGATTCTGAAGGAAGAGTACAGTAAGAGTGTAGTGGAGGTGAAGAGTTTCTGATAGGGTGATGAACGTGAAGCTGGAAGTTGAAGGGATGATGATAAATGTCATCAGTGCCTATGCTCCACAAGTCGGCTGTGAGATAGAGGAGAAGGAAAAATTCTGGAGTGAATTAGATGAAGTGGTAGATGGTGTACCTAGAAATGAATGATTAGTGATTGGGGCAGACTTTAATGGGCATGTAGGTGAAGGGAACAGAGGTGATGAGGAGGTTATGGGTAGGTATGGCCTAAAGGAGAGGAATGTGGAAGGGCAGATGGTGGTAGATTTTGCTAAAAGGATGGAAATTGCAGTAGTGAATACTTATTTTAAGAAGAAGGAGGATCATAGGGTGACGTATAAGAGTGGATGAAGGTGCACACAGGTGGATTATGTTCTATGTAAGAGATGCAACCTAAAGGAGATTGGAGACTGTAAAGTGTTGGCAGAGAACAGTGTAGCTAGACAGCATCGGATGGTGGTCTGTAGGATGGTTTTGGAGGCGAAGAAGAAGAGGAGGAGAGTGAGTACTGACACAAAAATAAGATGGTGGAAACTGAAGGAAGAAGACTGTAGTGTGAGGTTTAGGGAAGAGGTCAGACAGAGGCTCGGTGGTGGTGAAGAGGTGCTGGATGATTGGGAAACTACTGCAGGCGTGATGAGGGAGGCAGCTAGAAAAGTACTTGGTGTGACATCTGGAAATAGAAAGGAAGACAAAGAGACGTGGTGGTGGAATGAGGAAGTGCAGGAGAGCATAAGGGAAAGAGGTTAACAAAACAAAAGTGGGATTGACAGGGTGATGAGAAAAGAAGGCAGGAGTACAAGGAGATGCAGCAGCAGGTGAAGAGAGATGCGGCGAAAGCCAAGGAAAAGGCATATGAGGAGCTGTATGAGAGTTTGAACACTATGGAAGGAGAAAAGGATTTGTACCAATTGGTCAGATGTGTTGCAAGTTAGAGCAATAAAGGATGGATATGGAAATGTGTTGACTAGTGAGGAAAGTGTGTTGAGAAGGTGAAGGGAGTATTTTGAGCAGCTGATGAACGAGGAAAATGAGAAAGAGAGAAGGTTGGATGATGTAGAGTTAGTAAAGCAGTGGATAGGATTAGTAAGGAAAAAGAAAGAGCAGCAATTAAGAGGATGAAGAGTGGAAAGTCGGTTGGACCAGATGACATACCGGTAGAAGCATGGAGATGTTTAGGAGAGATGGCTGTGGAGTTTTTAACCAGATTGTTTAACAAGATTCTGGAAGGTGAGAGGATGCCTGAGGAATGGAGAAGGAGTGTGCTGGTACTGATCTTTAAGCATAAGGGAAATGTACAGACCTGCAGTAACTACAGGGGAATTAAGTTGATCAGTCACACCAAGTTATGGGAAAGAGTAGTGGAAGCCAGGCTGAGAGAAAAAGTGACCATCTGTGAGCAACAGTATGGTTTCATGCCGAGGAAGAGCACCACAGATGCCTTATTTGCTTTGAGAATGTTGATAGAGAAGTATAGAGAAAGACAGAAGGAATTGCATGGTGTGTTAGTGGATTTAGAAAAAGCAAACCACAGGGTGCCAAGAGAGGAGTTGTGGTATTGTATGAGGAAGTCAGGTGTGTCAGAGAAGTATGTGAGGGTGGTGCATGTATGAGGACAGTGTGACAGTAGTGAAGTGTGCAGTAGGAACGACAGACTGGTTCAAGGTGAAGGTTGGGTTGCATCAAAGATCGGCCCTGAGCCCTTTCCTGTTTGCAGTGGTGATGGACAGGTTGACGGACGAGGTCAGACAGTAGATTCCATGGACTATGATGTTTGCGGATGATATTGTGATTTGTGGTGAGAGTAGTGAGCAGGTTGAGAAGAGCCTGAAGAGGTGGAGGTACACGTTGGAGAGAAGGGGAATAAAAGTCAGTAGGAGTAAAACAGTGTACATGTGTGTGAATGAGAGGGAGAGCAGTGGAATGGTGCGGTTGCAGGGAGAAAAGGTGAAAAAGGTGGTGGAGTTCAGGTACCTGGGGTCAACAGTGCAAAGTAATGGAGAGTGTGTTAGGGAAGTAAAGAAAAGAGTGCAGGCAGGGTGGGGTGGGTGGAGAAAAGTGACAGGAGTGATTTGTGATAATATGAATGAAAGGGAAAGTTTATAGGACTGTGGTGAGACCTGCAATGTTGTATGGATTAGAGACAGTGGCATTGAGTAAAAGGCAGGAGGCGGAGCTGGAGGAAGCAAAGCTGAAGATGTTAAGGTTTTCGTTGAGAGTGACGAAGATGGACAAGATTAGAAACAAGTTTATTAGAGGGACAGCGCATGTTGGGCGTTTTGGAGATAAGGTGAGGGAGGCGAGAGGTTTGCACATTTGCAGAGGAGGCATGAGTTATATTGGTAGGAGAATGCTAAGGATGGAGCCACCAGGAAGGAGAAAAAGAGGAAGGCCAAGGAGGAGGTTCATGGATGTGGTGAGGGAAGACATGCAGGCAGATGTAGAGGACAGGGTTGTATGGAGACGGATGATCCACTGTGGCGACCCCTAATGGGAGCAGCCAAAAGAAGAAGAAGAAGTTGTAGCCAATTGCTTCTAATCAAATGCCCCTGATTAACTGATCATTAGCAAGACTGCCCACCTCTATAAAAGCTGAAGTTTGCTGGTATGGAACATTTAGGTGTGTGTTAACACAACACCAAGAAGGAATAATATCTTGCAATGATCAAGCAATTGTTGCTGCCCATCAATCTGGCAAGAGTTATAAGTACATTTCCCAACAATTTAAAGCTCACATACCACAGTAAAAACGTTCTTTCGGCTTCTCCCGCTAGGGGTCGCTACAGCGGATCATCCGTATTCGTGATCTGCATGTTTGATTCGGCACATGTTTTTACGCTGGATGCCCTTCCTAACACAACCCTCCCTATTTATCCGGGCTTGGGACCGGCACTAAGAGTGCACTGGCTTGTTCAATCTTAATGACTGGGTTAAAGCTTACATCCTACAGTAAGGAACATAATTTAAAAGTGGAATACATTCAACACAGTTGCCAATCTCTTAAGAAATGGATGTTCCAGCAAATTAACACCAGGGTCACATGCCTTAATTAGCATGTTAAAGGTGAAAATCTATGACAGTACACTTAAAAAACAGGATGAAAAATAATGGTTTGTTTGGAAGGGTTAATATGGTGTAAACAGAACCTAGTTAGGTCTACATCTTATAATATATCTTATGGATTGCATGAAGGTTTTTTGAAGGCCATATATTTATAAGATCAGAGATTAGATACTTCAAGTCAAGTCAAGTTTATCTCTATAGCGTGTTTCACAATGGACATTGTCTCAAAGCAGCTTTACAGAATTTAAGAATTACAGTGAATGATCTAACGTGAGCACTGGAATGTAAGATTGTGAGAAATTTGCTTTCTACAGTCTTGTACAGTCACTTGACATTATGAAACCAGGCGCTACTGAGCAACTCAGATAATAGTTTAACATTTGAGATAATCATAGATCCAATACCAGCTTCTCCATGCCAGGTCCATTTGAGAACACTCAAAGAGGTCCAATGTTTAAACTCTACATGAAGTGAAATCCAAATGGCGCTGGTATGTCTATAGATGGTTGGGGTTGTCTGCAGGATCGGCGTCAACGTCTGTAAAGGTCCACAATCTTCATGAGGTCGGACGTGACTGGAGCTGGTGGAACCTCAGGATGCCTCTGGATAGGTAGAGAAAGAGAAGCAGTGGAGAGAAATTAGAGTAGCTGCTGTTCATAATATGAACAAGTTGATAATGTGCATGTGATCAGATGTACTGGAGCACAAGATTATGATATGTGATATGTGTTATGCGGAGGACTCGCTAAAACGTTTTTTTTTTTTAAAGGTTTTTAATCTGCACTTAAACTAGGGGAGTGTGTCTGAGCCCCAAACACAGTCAGGAAGCCGTTTCCAAAGTTAAGGAGCTAAATATGACAATGATCTACCACCGTTAGTGCACTTTGCTATTCTAGGAACTACTAGAAGTTCAGAGCTTTGAGATCTCAAGGAGTGTGACGGATTGTAGCATGTTAGAATATTGTATAGATACAATGGAGCCAAACCATTTAGTTTAGCTTTGTACTTAAGTAGCAATAGTTTGTAGTCGATTTTAAACTTAACAGGTAGCCAGTGTAGGGATTTAAAAAATGTAGGTTATATGGTTATAACTCTAGCTGCTGCATTCTGGACTAACTGTAGCTTGTATATTATTAATGCAGGACAAACACCTAGTAATGCATTACAATAGTCCAGTCCGGAGGTCATGAATGCATGGACAAGTTTCTCTGCATCAGATATAGATAACATGTCTCTTAGCAATATTTCTAAGGTGGGAAAAGGCTGTTTTTGTATTATGATTTTCAAAAGGTGATATGATTTTGAAAAGACAAGTTGCTGTCTAAAATAACTCTTTAAAATATCTTTTACTATTAAACTAGTAACTACTTCACCAAACATTAATATTTTAGAATGATTTTTAAATGTCATATGTCAATTCATTGTCTTTTTCGTTGCAGTATTTACCTCCAACAGCTATTAACACAACTAGACAGCTATATGATCTTAGAGAGGCCATGAAAACACAAAACATCTCTGCCTATATTATACCTGGAACAGATGCCCACCTGGTAACCAAAGTTATATCTTATACTTTCTTTCTAATCTCTTTTTTCTGCTTTTCTTTCTCATCTTTCTTTACTAATCTTATCCTTCCTGTTCTTTTTTTAATCCCATAAGAATCTATTTCTATAATAATCTGATAATTGTTAATAACATGTTTGTTTTTTGGGGGGGGGGGTTTTATATCATGTTGTGTTGCTTTGTTTTTTCAGAGTGAGTACATTGCCCAGCGAGATGCCAGATTGGCCTGGATGTCTGGTTTCACTGGTTCTTCAGGTGTGTTCCTGTACAGGTTCTCTAGTTTTCACATTATGTTCTTCTCTTTACATAATTCCTGCTGTTTTGATCTTTGAGAGATATTATATGGAAGAACTTGTTCATGGACTGAAGGGAGTGGCAATGCTGCAAGCGGCTTTGAATAGTATTCAGAGTTTCAATGCTTTGTTACTTATAGACCAAGGATGTAATCAATAATAAACGCGTTGTAATGATACTGTCTGGTCCTACAGCATTTCCGGTGGCTCCATTTTTAAAGCAAGGACCTGTCAAAACAACTGACTAACACAAACCTTTTAAGATTAGTGTCATGGAAATATCCCAATCTCATCAAGTCAGACTCAGGCTTAAATGAAATCAAACACTATGTGAGTGTGTGAAAATTCCATTACACTAGCTAAAGCATACAAGTGAAGATATTTCAAAAGCTAAAAATAGATCATAATGTGAAATTACTGGAACCCTTAAATTAGTCATTTAAGTGACAACTTTTCACTCAGAACAATTAACATTTACCTGAAGTACCATATCCAGACGTGTATTATAATCTGGTACGGGAGTTGTGAGAGTGTAGAGTGGGGATGAGATGTACTGTTTAAACCACTGTGGTTAATGTATTAGTTTAACTAATAATAATACATTTTATTTAAAGGCGCCTTTCAAAACATTCATGGACACCTTACAAAAAATCAAACAAACCACAGTTATTTAACTGTTAAAATTGGTCAAAAAAAGCTCATCTGAACAGATGAGTTTTAGGGTATGATTTAAAAGAGGTCAGAGAGTCACTTTCTCGTATTGATTGTGGAAGAGAATTCCAGAGATGAGGAGCAGCCCAGCTAAACCCCATACAGAAGCAGAATCTTGTACACTATTTGATATTTGACAGGAAGCCAGTGTAGGTGATAAAGAACAGGGGAGATATGTTCAATGGAGGAGGTTCTAGTAATTAAATGGGCAGCTGAGTTCTGGACCCATTGAAGTTTATGAAGGAGTTTGTGAGGTAACCCAAACAGAAGAGAGTTACAATAATCAATGTGTGAGGTAACTAGAGCATGCACAAAAATAGCTGTTGAATTAGTTGGGAGGAACGGACTAGGACAGTTAATGCTCCAAAAATGGAATTACACAGACCAAGTAATATTGTTCAAATGCTTTTCAAAAGACAATGTACTATAAAGGACGACACCCAGAATATGAGAAGATTAGATCAATAGAAAGTAAAAAACTATTGAATTCTGACAAATTGGACTTGGTGCCAACCAGAAGAACCTCTGTTTTTTTTATTTTAATCTTGAGATAATTTAAGATTAAATATTAAATATCAAAAATAATATTTAATCTCTTTTAAACAATTCAAAAGAGAGGGGGAAAGACAAATAGAGCTGGTACTGGTGCTGGAACCAGGTAAGAAGGACACCAGTAATACCTATAGAGCATAATCTATCTAAAATACCTTAATTGGAAATTTTATCAAAAGCCGCACTTTCGAGATAGAGTAAGATAAGTATAGTTAAGAGTCCAGAAACAGCTGCCATCAGCAGATCGTTAACAACTTTTACCATGGCAGTCTCTGAGCTATGCAATAGATGGAAACCGGATTGGAATTTTTCGAGTAGGCTATTTTTTAAAACTTGGGAATGAATCTGAGAAGCAACAACCTCTTCCAAAAGATTTTGAGAAAAAGGGTAAATTGGAAATTGGGCAAAATTATTAGGATCAGTGCCCAATTTCTTAAGTCTTGGCGTTATTACAACAGCCTTCAAAGATGAAGAAACCACACCAGAGGTGAGAGAAGATTGTATGATAGCATTTACTATACTAAATTGAGAAGATAAGCAGGCTTTGACCAAGTGAGATTGAAGAAGATCTAAATGACAGGTGGAAGACTTAGATTGGCAAATAAGATCTGATATTTCATCAAAAGTTGGAGGTTCAAAACTATAAAATAAAGACAAGAGAATCATAGATACAACAGATCACATGCTTTATTATTTTGTGAGGACTCAATTGTTGATAATGTCAATTTTATTATTAAAGAAGGTCATGAATTTATTGCATAAATTAGAGTATAGATGATTTAAGATGATTTGAGCTGTCACGCTGTTGTAACCCAAGGTGCAGAATGAGTAAAATAGGCAGTCTGAGTTTTTAAAGGAGCAAGTGTATCAAGCACACTGTGTAGTCCATCGTTATAAAGAAAGACGGCTGATGGAAATTCCATAAGAGAGAGCAGATAGAACAATGTTCTTTATATTCCGAAATAAAATGGAACGACCCATGTTATATTTTGCAACTATTAAGTTATCACTGAATGATATTAGCTTACGATCTGATATTGGCAAGTCCAAAGCAAGACAGTTGGAAGGAGTTACAGCAGAGCAGCAAATAAGGTCAAGAATATGACCTTTACAATGAGTTGCAAAATCATTTATAAAAATGTTTCTATGTGTATAATAAAGTCACCCAATATGATAACATTGTGAGATGTAGAACTCAGTGAAGTTAAGAAAACGGAAAAGTCATTAAAAAAATAGTATTGCTCCTGGGTGGACGATTAACAGTGGCTACAACAGTAGGAACAGGCCCGTTAGTTTGTAGAACAGTGGACTCGAATGATTTATACAGGGGCACGGTTATGGGAAAAGCTTTCCACTTCTCATTGTAAAGTATTGCAAGCCCTCCTTCTCAGCCAGACGCATGAGGTTGATGGGTGTAAGCAAAGGGACAAATTGATTAAGCTGCAAAAAGTCATGAGGGTGTTGCCATGTTTCTGTCAGACAGAGGAAATCAAGCGTATTGTCATTCAGAAGGTCATAAATGAGGGATCCTTTGTTAAAACTAATTGGTGATACCCCGAGCTCCTTGTCGGTGTCCGAACTGCAGTGATGATAAACCGATTGCATACATCTTTATTTCCTACGTTTTTAAATGGTTCTGGATAGATTAGGTGAAATGTGTAGCCATAGTGCAGTGGAAGAGTGTGTAAGAGAGGGTTTGAACTTGTTTTTATATAATTCGTTTTCAATTCTGATTCATCATGTGTTGTTGGTTTTAGATAACAGAATATCTTAGAGTTACTAGTCAGTATTCAGCATTAAGTGCTTTAATCCAAGCATCATGTTGTGTTTTTTTTTTTAGACATTTAAACACTTTAACTGTTAACACTAGCTAACCGGAAACATCCTAGGACCAAAGATGTCACTTCCTCAAATAAACGAATTAGTCTATAAACAGTGTCTTTTTCAATCTCAAGGCACAGCAGTTGTGACCCGAAACAAAGCAGTGTTATGGACTGACAGTCGCTATTGGGTTCAGGCCGAGCGCCAGATGGACTGTAACTGGGAACTGGAACGAGACAGTAAGTTAAAACAGTAACAAAACACGAGGTATTACAAGGGACTTTGTAACACAAAACAATGTGCTCTTATAAGGTGTTCGTAATTAGAACTTAAGTCTTGCTTAACTGTACTGGAATACAGATTCCATCTCCAGGATCAGCAGATGGCTTATCGAAAATCTCAATGATAAAGATTTTGTGGGCTTTGATCCATTTCTGTTCTCTGTATGTAAGTAACAAAAGCATACTTCTTTGCTATACAATTTACATTCTAAAAAAGTGCACTACATGTACAAAATGCCACTTAATCAACCACTGCGTTTTGTCAACACAGACACATTTGATGCCTACAACAGTAACCTGGCTCCAGCTGCACTTGTGCTTACATCTATTCCTGATAACCTGGTGGACAAAATATGGGATACACGATCACCTCTTCCTCCTGATAACCTCACACGCCTGCCTGATGACTTCACTGGTGTGTTTGTGTGTTTTTTGTGCTTACTATAATTGGGCCCTAAAGCACAGATAAATACTTGCAAACAATAAAGCATATACTTTGCAAATACAGCAATAAAACTTGCTGCACACTATTATTTAATGTAACTATGTGAAATGGCTTTAAAGATAAGAGATATTATACTAGGGATATTGTTTATTGGTGCCTCTGTCTGGACCTTTAATTCTGAATAGACAGTAAGGTAATAAAGTGGCTGTAAAACAGTGTGCATTTTTAATGTTTGTGGACAGAGAGAACCTGGCAGATGAAGGTGGATCAGATACGGGCTCATATAATGAAAAATCCTTACAAGCCGACAGCTGTCCTGCTCTCAGCTCTGGATGAAACAGCATGTAAGAGATAGTTTATCTTAGTTTTACACTCCTTTTGCTGCTTTACACTCCCACTGCTGCAGTGCAAGAAGACTTTTTGTCTTTTCAGGGCTCTTAAATATGCGCGGTAATGACATTCCCTTCAATCCATTCTTCTACTCCTACACACTGCTGACTTTGGATGAGATATGGTAAATCTATTTCATTACTATTGCTATTCCCATTCAGACCTTAATATTTCCTACATAACCTTTGCCCACGCTGCTGTTTTTTTTTTCCTTAAGGCTCTTTGTCCATACTAAAAGGCTGACAGAAGAAATTAAGGTCTACCTAAACTCATCTTGCACCTTGTCTCACTGCGTGCAGCTGTTTGAATATGAGACTGTCCAAAAGCATCTTAAGAAGTATCTCACTAAGCCCAATGTAAGAGTGTGGGTGGGCACAGAGTACACTAACCAGGCACTGTATGGGCTCATCACTCCAGAGGTGAGACATGGGTCTGGGTGTGTCCAAGACTATCCACAGCATTACATACATACACAGATGCCCATTATATAGTTTGGGGAGAAGTTTATTAAATTCAGAATTAGAATCAGAAAGACTTTTATTGATTAATTTGTATTTCACTTACAAGGTATTAGACTCGCTAAATTTGCAAACACCCATTGCACATATCTCAAAACCTTTGATAAATCTAACTGCACTGACAAACACACTTTAGACAGGATTCTTGTCAATTGAATTGCTTTCCCTATTTTGTCTTTAACCCCGTCCAGTTGGTTTATTCATCTATTAGATTTACACAGTATATCTATACTTGCATTTAAAATCCCTGAGTCTAACAGAAGATTTTACCAACAACAACTGGACAAAGTTTCTAACCTCTAGTGGCAGATAGCTCTCATTTTAGCTGCAACAAGTCAGAGGCCTGGGCTTTTCCAGGCTTGCCTGAGTCTTATCATTAGGAATGGGTACCAGGAACCAGTATTTGTTTGGACCTGTACCTAATTGGGCCAATACTAGACTACCGATAAACTTCAGGACAAACGGTACTGGTATTGTTCACACTCGACTCTTCTAATCCGAGACGTTCATTCTTTTATCACGTGATTTCCATATACGCTATGCAGTGCCTTAAACAGGAAACAGAATGGAGTAGTTCATCTCGAGTCCGCTGGTCCAATTTGTTTGTTCTTTTATCACGTGACTCCCATAGCCACAACACAGTGCAATAGATTGTGTTTTTTTTTAGTCCATTGTTAAAATACCTATGGTAGTTCTGTGAAAAAGAACTAAAGATACAAACCAGAGAATATAAGAAGTGAGCTACTCATTCTGTTTATCGTAATTTGTCCTTAGCATTGTCATATTTGGAACTAGTCAAAGTTGGTGTATTTAGACTTGTTTGAAGATCTGCTTATTTAAAATGTAACATTTCAAATTATTTTTGATCAAAAGAAACGAAATGAACTAAATTACTTAAGAAAGGATAATTTTAATAAACAGATTTCAAAGAAACAAGTCACTAAACTGATCCTATCTTGTGTGATATCCATATGCTTGTGTGTGCGTGTGTGCGTGTGTGTGTGTGTGTGTGTGTTGAAACGTTAAAAAGTGTGGGCTCACTTTACAAAACTAAGCGACACCAGCGTCAGATGCAATATATGCAGTAGTGTATTAGTAAAAAAAGAAGGCAACACGAGCGGCCTCTAGAGGCGCATTACTGACACCACGTGCTGTTTGGTTTTACACGTGAGACGGCGCGCATGCGTGGAGAGCACTATATTATATTTATTATTTATATAATTATATTGATTAAATCATATATTTATAAATATTTCTTTGATCACATTTAATTTATTTTTGTAACAAAGTTCAGTACTATTTTACATGGAGTGTTATATTTGTTCTTTTTAATCAAGTATATCCATTTGAAAAAAACTATCGGGTGATTAATCGGTTATTAGCAAGTACGATCCAATTTAGCTATCGGTATCGGTAAAGTCCACTATCGGTTGACCTCTAATTAAAATATGTTGTGCTGTGGTATGATAAGGAAATCTTTCTCTGTCTCTCTCTCTCTCTCTCTCTCTCTCTCTCTCTCTCTCTGTCTTTCTTTTTTAAATGTGCATTTGTAAACTGCAGTAATAAAATACCTTGCAATTTCAAAACTTTTTTACATAGTGTACTTTTGCAACAAATTATAGAAAGTAGTATCGATTAATACCGATATCGATAAGCATTATTGGTATCTACCGTATTAATAAAATAGAAAACGATGCCCATTGCTAAGTATAATGGTCACTTATTTCAACGTTTTCAATTTTTTTTTTTATCTCAGGATTACTCCTCTATTAGTACTCCTTTGCTAGATTATTATAGAAATGATTTTGTTCTGACTAAACTAGCATATCAAGACAGACACTCCTTGCTCACACTGACCTAGAAATTCTCATAGTTAAGTAACCAAGAGAATTCCCATTTCTCAATTCCCAAGTTCACCTTCTTCAGAAAATGAGCATCACTCTGAGCGCTTGCACATTGGCCATCAAATTTCATTAACTATGTTACCTGCTGGGCACACAATATGTCCACGTTAAATAATTGTGCAACAATATGTGCAGTCAGCTGGTAAACAATGCGTTCCATCAGGAATCATGGCATTCCCTAGTTGTGGGCCTTCAGTGTTGTCCTGTATGAATCACATTTTGACATTTTGTACCATTTATTTCCAGCAAAGGCTTCCACTTACAGATTCTGGCATGCATGTATTGCATGGTTATGTTTATAGTACTATGTGACACTACAATCTACTAAAATTAAATTTTCACTTCCAGGAGAAGCTCCTACAAAGTGATTACTCTCCAGTGCTGACCACAAAAGCAGTGAAAGATGAGACAGAGCAAAGAATCCTCAGAGAAGCGCATGTAAGAGCATACATACTTACGCCTTACATTTTTATATAGTTTGCTCCTACATTGTACGCACACTCCATCTGAATGTGTTCAGATACATTACTGCCTTTACATTGCAGAGAAATGTTTTATTGTGCTATAAAGCACAGCCGAATAGTTCTTTCAGATTGAACGCAGCAGAGCACAGCCTGAATGAATGCGCTTCTTATCAAATAACTTCTACCTTATGTCTTTTATGGCGATGTGCTGTGTTTTATATTCCAGGTATTTTATGACTGTTTTATCTCATAAAAGCAAAATTCCATTTGCCATTTTGAGATGACTGGCCAGCTGTACACTATTACTTTTTTAACCTGAAATCACTAACGGCATTCAAATGAATCTTTTTAATATAACTGCTGTGTATAATCTCATGATTGTATATTTCCTGTAGTTTGTGGAAACTCGTATCTTTTGAAAGCAGTAGGCTGTTGCATGCACTTTTTGTGTTTTCTGGTCTGAGTGTCCTCACTGGCATGCTGTAGATAAGAGATGCTGTAGCAGTCATGCAGCTCCTTCAGCAACTTGAGAGAACTGTCCCTGAGGGCAAGGAGACAGAGCTTACTGCAGCACATCTCATCAATGAGTACCGCAGGTAAAATAACAGTTGTCAACAGCCGAATAAAAAAGAAAATGCCATAGTTTCACACTGTGATGGGTTTGAGTTCAAGGCTTTGAGCGTTTCTTGCACTCCAGCCTTGTCAAATCATGTCTTCATGCATATCAGTTTCTTCTGCACATCAGTCTTCAAGAACTGGTTTTGTGCCTTTTTGTTCAAATAAAGGGAAGTAGTAAGCTTCAGCATACAAATACATCATATATTTAAGGTAACAGTTTAAGGAACACTCAAAAAATCATATGAATTTATTGGTCAGGTGTACACAAACTTTTCACAGTTTGCATGTATGTCAGCATAAACAGTTGCAAGAAAAGTGTTTAATTAGCACACATTTATATTTATTGCGCCAGTAAGCAGAAATTCAGCAAAGGGCCAAGCTTTGAGACCATTTCTGCAAGTGGGCCGAATGCAGCTCTCGCCCATTATAGGTACAGAATTCACTGCAATGGTTTTTAATCATTATATTTTAATTATTTCTGTTTCCTTATTGAGGAACATTTGCACTGAGATAAAATCCATTGTTTATATTTTAGTCCATCAAATGAAACGGCAAGAAAGTTAACCACAGATGAGATGTACCTCATTGACTCTGGAGGACAGTACCTGTGAGTAAGCCATAGCATATGTAGCCATAATCCTGTTAATGTAACCAAACTGGGATACATATACAGTATATAATGTGTCCTTATTGTGTTATAGTGATGGTACAACTGACATTACCCGCACCGTGCACTGGGGTTCACCCACTGCTTTTCAGAAGGTATTATTTTTTAAGCTTTTAGAGAATCATTAGTTTTGTAAGCTACTATTAACACACAGAATGAACCTTTCCTCTGTTTTTTTATTTTGAAAGGAGGCTTTCACAAGAGTGCTTATGGGAAACATTGAAATATCAAGGACAATTTTTCCAGCAGGAACTAAAGGCAAGATTCTGTCATTTTAGAAAACTACTTGCTTTTCTCGCAAAGATATCTGAATTTCTTCCAGTGCTCTCACTGATCTTAGAGAAACATCAAAAGAATGTTGCTCATCAGCGTTTTTTTTTTTAAGGTGTCAATATGGAGATGCTAGGGCGCAGAGCATTGTGGGAAGTTGGTCTGAATTATGGTCATGGTACAGGCCATGGTGTGGGAAACTACTTTGGAGTTCACGAATGTAAGACTTTTGCTTTTATACATTCCAACTGTAAGATTTCAGAGTGATTTCTGGGCTTTAAGGATTAAAATATGTGGCAAATATAAGAGCATATTTTAATTTGGGTTGTACTGTGCTTAACCTTAAAGCTGCCACTGCACGCATATACTAAAGTGTGTGAGAGAGAGAATATAAAATTGTCAATCTTATTTTTTTACCTCTCTTCTACGTTTGACTGCCATGTTAACCTCCTAAATTTGCCTAAATGTCTAAATTTATAGTGCAATGATGTTTGACTTATCTGAGCTATTTTGGATCTAACATCTCTGACACAGTGCTTAGTGTGAATTCCTATAACAGTTTGTCAGCTTAAAGGCATTATATTATTCATTATATATGTCCCATGACTATATATTAATTTTTGTATATCTAAAACTATGATGTAATATGTGACATTTATCACATTTATTTTGGTATATTATTAAAGTTTGCCATGTATGCTGCTTCATTGAGTACTAATTCCTGTCTGTATTTTTTATATGCTTTTTTTTTATGCTTTTTTAAGGGCCTGTTGGTTTTCAGTCCAATAATATTCCCTTCCAGCAAGGCATGTTCACATCTATTGGTAAGGCATCAGAATAAACATCATCAGAGATCTGATATGAGATTAAAAAAATTTACTAAAATCCAAAAAATAGACCTCAAAGACAAAACTGGCATGTCATTGAAGAAATTACACTCATTGTCACAGAGTTTTGTTTTTTTCACTGTGGCTTTCGAATCTTTTGCAGAACCTGGCTATTACAAAGTAGATGAATTTGGAATAAGGATCGAGGATGTTGCTGTCATTGTTCCAGCGAAAACAAAGGTAAGTTTCAAAGTCAAAATTGCAAATGAGTTAAAGAGGGGACATAAAATAGAACTGCTTGTTCGGATTTTAACAGCTTTGTTTTCTGTTGTTTTGTTGTTGTTTTTGTCCAACTTTCCCAGTATGGCAATAATTATCTGACATTCGACACAGTGTCACTGGTCCCCTACGACAGAAAATTGATTGATACTCATATTCTCAGCACTGAACAGGTAACAAATAACTTGCCACTAATGATTAAGTTGTGTCAGTCAGATCTTTATTTTGTTGTTGCAAAGGCTGGTTTCCTTTGAAAGTCCCTTCTGACATCCTTCCCCAGCAAAGTATCTCAAGCATGACTGTAGAGAAGTGTATCTCCTGTCTGTCTTCTGACTCAACATTGGTGTCAAATGATTTTAAGGAAATATGTGTATTTATTTAGAATCTTATGAATACCTCATACAACATAAAGACAGAGGGAGGATAGATTTGGTAGAAGCATGTTGTAGGCTCTTTTAATTATAACTGAAAGCTACAAATAAATAAAATAGTATACTTTTTATGCTTAGACATCAGTCATTATTTATAAATTAATATTAGATTTTTTTGTAACTCAATTACAAGATTTGGGATTCTTTGTGAAATATAAATAAAAAACAGAATGCAATGAACATAAACTCATATTCGAAATAGAACATGGAATACATTTCAATAGTTTATAATGAGGTAATATGTAATTGGAGGGCTGCTACACATCTCAGAATGGTTGGGGTTGTGGCCATGTGTTTACCGGTGTGTAGCATCCCCTTTTCTTTGAACAAAAGTCTGTTTATATCTGGAGACAAAGGAAGAGGAATGCTGTCATATTCATGTCTGATACATTTCATTAAACAGGAAATGTTTTTTAATTGGTGAAAGACCTAGATTGCAGACAGGCCAGTTCAGCGCCTAGACTCTTGAACTACAAAACCAGGCCTTATGCAGTTTAGCATTTTTACTGAAATATGCAAGGCTAAAAAAAGACGTAATCTGGATAAAAGCAAATGTTGCTGTTTTCAACACTGATACTCTTTTTAAACAGAATAATGTTACTGACCTGTAACCACTTAACCATATTGGTTGCAAAATCTTTCCCCAGCAGTTTTTTTTTAGAAACACATTTTTGAGAGCTGTTGCAGCCACCAAATTCAAAATTACCTTGTTTTTTCCCTTAAAATGGTAAAATTCCTTTTCTTACTTTTGTATATGTTTTCTATGTTCTATTGTGAATCAAATATGGTTGCAAACCTTTTTTTAATTGGGGATGTAAGTCAAAGAATATTATAAATGTAGCTCACTATTTCTTCTGTATTCCTGTATAGCTCCAATGGCTAGATACATACTACCTAAGCATCCGGAATACGATGGGTCCAGAGCTGAAGGAGCAGTGCCTGACAGAGGTCTATAATTGGATGATGGACAATACAAAGCCATTCCTGAACACAGTGTCTTCAGCTTCCATCCCCATGATCTCGCTACTGCTGCTATTTCTGCCTATAACTCTACTGTAGAGTCACCTTCAAATATCGCATGGCTTTATTTTGCAATCTCTGAAGAATGTCACAAGAATTTACTGTAGAATCTGTAAAAATAAAGAATTACTCACACTATATACCACCAGTCTGTCCTAACATTTCTACCAGTGTGTCCATTAGTCACAGTGCTCCATCTTGCTCACTCCCAGTTCTTTATCAATTTTTGTATAAATTTTTTGTAGTTAGCATCAGTAAATGATCACTAAGGATAAATGAAAAAAACATTTTACATATGCTTTTAAATGCACATTCATCTATATTCACTGTTCAGTGCCAGGAGGCATGCAAAACTGATGAGTCATAGTCGAAAAAGTTAATTCAGTATCTCCTGTGTATTTTTAGCACTTAACCTACCAACCTAAAATGAACAGAAATGTTTGTGCATGTTGGATATTTTCCAGTGCAGCAGAGCTTTTTGGTGTTGGTGTTCAAATCTAAAATGAATTGGGATTCTGATTATGTGTGTAATGAAGCTGTTTGCAATTCATATGTACAGAGGTGTACACCTACTAATCACTTAGGATTTGATTTTTATTAAAAAATGCATTTTTAAAATCTGCAGTGTCCACATCTGTGAATTGTTTATGTGTTTGGTCTTCATATACATATTTCAAATCAAACACTTTTAGAAAAATGAGGTTTAGATCTAGATTCGATGTTATGTTTAACCGTATAACCGTATTATGTTTGATCATACAACAATGTTACAAACTAGAATCCTAAATTAGAACCCATTCAGCTAAGAATACTTAAGAAGAAAGAAAGAAAGTCTTTACAAAGATCCTCTTAAAGAACCATTTTATATAATACATCTTACATGGAGATCTGCTGGCCTGTGTTCAGTAAAACACAACTGTGCTACTGAAGGCTGTGATTAACACCATGGCATTTATACATGCAGTAGATATGTCTAATCATGTGTTAGATATTATGGTGTGTAGGGTCTGCATTCTGAATTTCTCCTGATCTACTCAACTCATTATTAAGTTCTTTATGATTATATCCATTGAGTCGTGTCAAGGAATTTTTTTTATTTTTTTAAATTATGCAACACCTTGTGTCCCCAGCACTGATTTGAAAGTCCCCGCTGTAATGTAATGTAAACTATATTCATCAGACAGAGCGATTCAATGGTTATATTTAAATGTTTGTTAGTGCTTTAATTAATGGGATGTGGGCACTGGACTCTGCAGGGCAGCAGATCCCCCGGAGCAGGATTAGGGACCAATATTATGTGGTGTTTGAAGTATAATCAAGATTGTAATCGAACGCAAAAACATTGATAAAGATAATGAAAGCTTTCTTGGAAATTAACAATTGAAATTAACCTCTGAACCTAAATATAGCACATAAGACAATAGTAGAGACAGATATTATCTTAAATTTTCATGTATATAAATTTTCTTGTGCTGGGCCTTCTCCAAGGCTCACACTGTAAGCTTTTTTTTTTCTTTTTTTTTTTGCCTTTGCCACAAGTAAAGCACAAATACCACGGAAGGCCTTGTTGCTTGGCAACATTTCTACCAGAGTTGCAGGAAAGTGTAAATGTGGTTTTGAGCACGTCCGCTCTTCTTATGTTCCTCTCTTGCTTTCTTTCTTTATCTCACTCCTTTGTGCATGCTTCACTTGGCTTTGAACAACAGGATGAGATTGAATGTTTTACATGTCTTATATAAAGGCCATTAAGGTCAACAAATGCAACTTGTGTCACTATGCTGTTGTTGCAATTCTTTGTATACAGTACAAAGAAAGAGGAACTTTTGTTAACCAAAAGGAGATGTTAAGATCAATGAGGTCATCCAGTTGTGCTCATTGTTGAAAAAATTATCCACTGTTATGTAGGGTTTTTTTTAGTTTTTTGTCTTTTTAGTTTTAGCTTTGCATAGAGATAAAATATGTGCTTTATTGCCTATTGTGAAGAAAATTTACACATCAGATGTGTATGTGGATGACTATAAACAACCACTCATCCTGACATCATGTGGCCATCCAACACAAAAATAACTGTACTAATTCACACACACACACACACACACACACACACACACACACACACACACACACACACACACACACATATGTACTTCCTCTGTAGTTCACTTACACAGTTCTGTTCGCTATCTACCAAAAGGCAAAGCTCACACTGGAAAGGAGAGAATTGACAATACTTCTTTTGAATTAGTTTGTTCCATACTTAATTTTAGAAGTAGTTTTCACAATTCACAATAACCTCACCTAACATATTTATTGAAAAGGTTGGTTTTTAATGGGTCATACATTGTTCAGGTTACACTTTCTGTGGATGTGGAGGACACAAAGTTTGCAAAGTTTTGAAAGGTAGTTTTCAACGCACAAGAATGACTCATCTCCAAACTTTTAGATTACCCGACGTTTCTTTTGTAATATGAATGCAAGCACTTCTCTTGTTCTGCTTTTCAAGCTTTAAGATACAGTATTTATTATATGAGCCTAAAAAGGTCTGCTTTGAGCAGATTAGGAGCAGAAATACTTTAATAACAGAAATAATAATTATTTCTAAAATAATTACCAATAATTGAAAAAAATAATGACAAAATTATACCAGACTGTATAAGCAATCAACTTTCTAAAAAGTGTTCCCAAACCCTTCCAGGTGCTGTGAATTAGATTTTTCTGTAAACCGATATAAACAACCTGTTTAACCAAATTAAACATATAGAAAAAAGTAGTTCCTGTCTGGTCATGTGACTTCCCCTCATTCAGTGTTCTTCACTCAGCAGAGCAGAGCAGAGAGAAAGAAAAGAGCTTTCTGTGTTTCTTCCTCCTCTTGGCTTTGTTATTGGGTGACAGTAGAACTGGCAGGCGTTGGTGTAGCTGAGAAAAGTTTCTTAACGCTACAGCTAGAATTCTTCTCCTTAAGTAAAATCATCAACCTCTGAGCACAATGTTACGGCGGAGACCTTCAAATGCTTCAGAGAAGGAACAGGGTCAGGTGCAGAAGAAGAAGGTGAGAATGTGTCTTTTTGTTCAAGTAGTGTATCTCTGCTGGGGAGGCGGTTAATAATAAAATGATGGAGTTTTACCTGGGGTTTTAAATGATCTGAATTGAATTTATAATAGTATACACTGCACATTGTATAATTGTATGATTACATCAAGTGAGAATTGGTAAAAAGCAAACCGTGAAAATCTCCTGAATTTTAAGTGATCTTTACTTGAAATATCATATAAAGAGAAATTATGGTTTCATACTTTCTGAATGTCCTTGATGTGACCTTTAAAATAATTATGCAAGAGTTAAGCATCTTGCTTGGGTCAAAGGACTAAAGTACGACTAGAGAGTTTTATTCATCACCATATTATTGTTCAGGTTGAGTTGCAATGGTTGTGCAGCATTTCCTGTAGAGACACAGAACGTCATCATACATCCTGAATTTATTCTTATCTCATAAGCTTCAGAGTAAGTTACTTTTGAGATTCATGAAAAGGCTTCAAAGTGACATTTACATTTCTGCTTAGAGTCGGCGTACTTTTATCGTTTTCATTTACTGGGAATCTTCACCACCTACACGTAGTTCCACTAACCCTGTTTTTTTCTTTTTTTTGTATTTAACCTCTTTTGTTTATCAACCACAAGTTTCAGTAAATAAAGGCAACTGACAAAGCCCTGGATATATCTCCCTAGCTTAAAAAACAACACTAAATATACATGTGCAAAAAGAAAACTATTTAAATTCACAGGATTTCAGCAGTAAATATCATTAAGTGGATAGAAGCATTATATGATAATTATAATAATTATAGTTTAGACATAATTCATATATATATATATATATATATATATATATATATATATATATATATATATATATATATATATATATATATATATGAATATACATAAAATATATATATATACATAAAATGTTAACAAATGGCCTTAAATAAATACTCTAACATAAATATTAAAAACATAGTAATGCTTTCTGAGAACAGGATCGGCAGTTGTTCTGGTTTAGCATAGCATGGTTTGGTTGAGATAGTGCCAAGCTTCATTTTCTTAGTACAATGTGACTTTGTCTCATATCTCCACCCAGCATTTTGTGCCACTTTTTTCTCAGTACAGGAAGTGTCAACGTCACTGCTTTTGCAAAACGTTTGCAGGCCCATCCTGGAAACATTTTGCTCTGTATTGAAAGCAGGCTATGGCTTGCTTACTTTCTCACTTTGGCTTTGAAAATACACACTGTATATTCAAAGTTTTATGAGTTATTCCAAATTATGCAATGTACAGAATATGGCCCTAAATATAAACATGAACACAGGATATTTAAGCTTATCTGTCATCATTCTAAGAAATACACTTGACTTACCTCAGTGCTATGAATAAAGTGTCGAGCCACAGACTAAATGTTGCTATCATTAAAGTTATAGCTGTTGTGAGAAGAAAAGCCTCTCATAGCAGGTATGAAGCATTGAGTATACTTATTACCATCACTCCCATCTGAGTAAAATTTGTGTGTGTCAACAGTTGACACTCCAGAGGTCCAGTAGCTTTAAAGATTTCATGAAGCCAAAGCCATCCTCACCTGTGGTGAATCCTGAGCTCACACTGGAGGAGTCGGTAAGATTGCTTACAGATTAACTTTACAGAATAATCACATAGGATTCCCAGATACATATATATATATATATATATATATATATATATATATATATATATATATATATATATATATATATATATATGTATCTGGGAATCGTAAATGTGATATAATATTTTTTTTTAAAAATGTGTGAAATGTGCATAAATTTAATGTAAATGTTAAAAAGTGAAATTCATGTCATTGTCATTCATTTCATCATGGTAGACCTGCTTGTTTGTTTGTTTTTAAACTGAAATCAGCAAAACTCTTTGGAAAATGTTTTCAGCTTTGTTTTTTGTTTTTTAATCGGTTGTATACAGACACCAGAGACCCAATCATTCTTGTTATACAAAGAAATACACATTCTTGTAATTGGACAAATAGTCTACAATAAGGTTCAGGTTTTTTTGCAAATAGTTCAGTTGCACTTCAAAACGTACAGAAGAGTGGTCCCGTGTTGGGAGACCGAAACCATTAAAAAAAATGACATATAAGCCACAAGGACAATTTGAATTTTACTCAGGATATCATTCGCATTTTGAGCTAGCCAAGCATAGAGCCTGAGCAAGCTTCTGAGAAAAACATGAAAATCTAACACCCGATAGACAGCTCTGCATATTGCATACTGAAGGGTTCATTTTACTGTATGATTCATCTTCAAACACAAAGCCACCTGGGCAGCAACTGTTTCAAAAAGACTAGCATCTACAGCATTTACTTATTGCTCATAACGTCCAAAGAGAAGGTGACATACAGAAGAGCACATGCTTGTCACTGTGGTGATGATTTACTGGAAATGTGGCTCAGTTGAAACCGGTGAATCTTTCATCTGAATTGTGTATTTCTCAGTTCTTTGGAAAAGCAATGGTAAACCTCCCGAAAATGTAATAAGGACTGACAGTTCTAAATGTTATTATTCAATTTTACTGTAAAATTACAGCTGTGTCTTAGTCAGTGCGTTTAATGTTGATAAAGAACAAAAGTGCAATTTTTGATTGATAAAGAGCAAAGGCATTTTGCCCTGTTTTATCTCATACACTTTGTTATAATTACATGCAATGGCAAAAAAATATGAAAGGGGAAAAAAGTCAAATAAAAAGTCAGGATGCTGTGGATATGCATATGAGACATGAAGGGATGAGTGGGCAGAAAGCGATCATGGTATTGATCACTCAATACCATGTGACCACTCTGACAACAGTTTAATTGTGTAATGTAAATTTGTAACAGTGACCCAAATGATTTCCCTGCTTAATTACAAAATACTTTTTACGTTGTTTTACATTTTTACATTTTTAAACTTGTGAAACTGACATAGTAAGATGATAGATAGATTTTTTTTCTACAAAAAAAAAAAGTTTTACCTGAAAAAGAATTAATATTTTCTGAAAGTAGGGTTGGAGTTATGGTTATAGACACAGTGAAAGTTCAGATTATTTGTTAAGGCTAGGTTAAACATCTACAAACTATCTTACAGAATTACCCTAAACATGTCCTGCCAAATTCCCCTTAGCTGCCAGAGAGTGAAGTCCACGAGAACTCTGAAAAAAACGGTGGGAAGCTGGCAAAGAAATGGAGGAACGTCATCAGTCGCACAATGACTCGGAAGACATCCAAGATGGTACAGAAAGTTCTTGCAGAGGAAGGGGTGAGTTTATTAAAAGGCACAAATTAAATTGTCTGAATAGGTACATCTGTCCATTAGAAAGAGGGAAGTCATACTAATAGCTAATGGAAAAAAAAACATGCAAATTATTGATTATGTCTCCCCCTTGTGGATGATCATAGAAAGTCCGAAGCACACTGTATTAAAATATGTTGTAATACGTTTTAATTTTTAAATAAAGGTAATGTTCTTTTCTGCAGATTGAGAGTGGAGAAGATAGCTCAATGTCTCCAATATCCCCTAATGACTGGACTCCAGATCTGAGTGCTGGAAACCGGATATCTATGTGTTCCAATAGTTCAGAAGACACCACACATTATCCCCTGTGTCGTCAGTTGTCTGGGTGTAAGTCCTCATGTAACCACATTTTTATGACAAAATGCTACTGCTTTTCGTGATGCAGTGCTTCATGTTCTTCCAGGAACTAAAAGTCACTATTATGAGTATTATTTCAATTAAAAAAAATTTCTGCTGTTTGTACATAGGTGGGGACAGGCAAAGTTTGGACAGTGGCTTCAGTCAGAGGGACAGTATGGACAACACTTATAATGGACCATTTTGTGGCAGGGCCCGTGTGCACACTGACTTCACCCCCAGTCCCTATGACATTGACTGCCTCAAATTGCAGGTTGTTTTATGAAATAACAAACACTGGATAACAAATTGAATATAAATATATTAAACACTCTTTTGAATTCTACAAACTCGCACATAAATGTGATAAGTGTCTTTGCATTAAACAATATATTGTGCTCTCAAAAGAACCTCAAAGGTTCTTCAAATTGATAATACTAGTTTTTGGAAAAGGTTCATGTTGACTATAGAACATTGAAGGAAATTCCAAATAAAAAAGCAAGCAGAAAAAGCATTTAAAATGCTAAATGTAGCATTTGTCTTTCTGTGTATTATAATACATTTATTTATTTTTTTCTATTTTTTATCACAGAAAGGTGATATCATCCAAATCATTGAGAAGCCACCGGTAGGCACTTGGACTGGAAAGCTCAATAACAAAGTGGGCTCCTTTAAGTTCATATATGTCGAAGTGCTCCCAGAAGAGAACACACCACCTCGGAGAAAGCGTTGCCACAGTCAGGGACAGTTCAATAAGCCCAAGCCGAAAACGCTGGATGAAGTTTTGGAAAGGATTGGCCTTAAAGTAAGCTTCAACTAGCTGTGTGTGCATGTGTGTACATAATTTCAAAAACGCCCTCATACACACAGACTCAAGATAAGATAAACATTCAAAAAAGAACTAAAACATGAAGGAGAAGCTGTCAATTATTATACATGTTGTTTCAAAGTACTTATATAAGTAGTAGCCTTTGTAATAGAAGTTTTCTTTTTTTTGTCTAGGACCTTGAATCTCTTCTATCCATGCATGGCTTCCAAAGTTTGGAGGACTTTAGTGGACTGAAGGAATCCCACCTGAATGAGTTAAACATCACAGATCCTGAACAGCGCACCAAGATATTGACAGCAGCTGAATTGCTTCATGATTGTATGTCATTTCAGTTTCTTACTTCCTGTTATGTTTATTCCACCTTGAGGTTTTCCGAGTAAGCAACTCGCTGTTAACCATTAGCAGTCTTTCTAAAGAGTTGTGATGACATTCAAACCAGCTGAGAAATTAAGCAGAATAAAGAAGGCAACAACACAGATGTTAAGTTTTATAGCAGACACTTCCACAAAATAATCAGCTTAATTTCACTCTGCCCATTCATGCACATCATTAGCTCTTATTTAAATAGCCACATTTTAAGCTCTTCTAATTGAGCACACAGTTGGCCTGAAGCAAAGTGGTCATGTACATCTTATCACATTGTTAACTGCACAACAATTGCTGTTAATACTGACCACACTTACTCAAAGGTGTATAGATGATCAGCATTTAGTAACTGTTTTGGTGTGGTTATTGCAATAATCGGGATAAATTCAAAACTCCAAGTCTATTGTCTCTTCTGCAGCTGAGGGAGAGTCTGATGAAGAGGCGGAGAAAGCTGAGGAGAAGGTTGACATGCCGCGGGACTCTGGTTGCTATGAAAGCACAGAAAACCTGACAAATGGGCGCGAGGAGAGTGAAATGGAGGCCAAAACAGGACCTGGTGAAGATAAAGATACAGAAACAGAGACACAGCTTGACACAGTTGAGAAGAAGCTGCAAGACCTGACTGTGGAGGAGGAGTCCTGAGAGTATTGAATCAACACTGGAAAAACTCTATCGCTGTGCTTCAGGGACTCAATTTCCTTCATTGATGGAGCAGAAGTGTTTGTAGCAGCCCAACTAACATGGCACACCTGCTTCCAATGTTAAGTCAAGAATGCTGAATTACAGGGACCATGAATATAATCTAATTTCTGTTTGATGCAGCAGAGAGCGTTTATACAGTCATCTCACTGTGAATGGACAGTGGCCATTTTGTTTCTGTCATTCTGAGAAGATTCTTAGAATTTTTTTTAATTGCTTTTACACACATTTTATGCTGTAAACAGAATAAAAATGGACATTGACACTTTGTCTGTTGGTTATGGTCATACATTTATCTGGCCTAAATTATGCTGTATAATAGATATTGGATTACTATATAGTTCTATATAGTAATTGAATAACTTTCTATATAGTTTCATGTATATTCAAAATATTTTAACTTTATAACTACTTGATCTAATATTTTTAAATGCCTTTTGATTATGAATGTACAATGCAGTATGTCCGATGTATTGTTATATTTTTCTAAACAGCCTGTGACAAAATGGGATTGAAAGAGTACTGGCTGTATGCTTTATTACTGCCTTTGTCCTACACATGTCGAAGTACAATCATCCATTCCTGTATGTGTTTTTCTGTATAGTTTTTGTCATTTTTACTTCAGTTGCCAGCTTTCTGTCATATTTATGTTATCAATGTCTTGTTTACGGTCAACTATTTTGCAAACATTAGTAAAGAAATACAATAATAGGGGAATAAAAAAATTAATAAAAAAAAATGTACAGCACAAACAAAGTGCATCAGAATTGTTGGTTTTCCTGAAAAAAAAAACAATAATAAATGTACAGTGAGGAAAATAAGTATTTGAACACCCTGCTATTTTGCAAGTTCTCCCACTTAGAAATCATGGAGGGGTCTGAAATTGTCATCGTAGGTGCATGTCCACTGTGAGAGACATAATCTAAAAAAAAAAATCCAGAAATCACAATGTATGATTTTTAAACTATTTATTTGTGTGATACAGCTGCAAATAAGTATTTGAACACCTGTCTATCAGCTAGAATTCTGACCCTCAAAGACCTGTTAGTCTGCCTTTAAAATGTCCACCTCCACTACATTTATTATCCTAAATTAGATGCACCTGTTTGAGGTCGTTACCTGCATAAAGACACCTGTCCACCCCATAGAATCAGTAAGAATCCAACTACTAACATGGCCAAGACCAAAGAGCTGTCCAAAGACACTAGAGACAAAATTGTACACCTCCACAAGGCTGGAAAGGGCTACGGGGAAATTGCCAAGCAGCTTGGTGAAAAAAGGTCCACTGTTGGAGCAATCATTAGAAAATGGAAGAAGCTAAACATGACTGTCAATCTCCCTCGGACTGGGGCTCCATGCAAGATCTCACCTCGTGGGGTCTCAATGATCCTAAGGAAGGTGAGAAATCAGCCCAGAACTACACGGGAGGAGCTGGTCAATGACCTGGAATACACAGCCAGGATAACCAAGGAGTGGCTCTGTAAGAAGCATATCAAGGTTCTGGCGTGGCCTAGCCAGTCTCCAGACCTAAACCCAATAGAGAATCTTTGGAGGGAGCTCAAACTCTGTGTTTCTCAGCGACAGGCCAGAAACCTGACTGATCTAGAGAAGATCTGTGTGGAGAAGTGGGCCAAAATCCCTCTTGCAGTGTGTGCAAACCTGGTGAAAAACTACAGGAAACGTTTGACCTCTGTAATTGCAAACAAAGGCTACTGTACCAAATATTAACATTGACTTTCTCAGGTGTTCAAATACTTATTTGCAGCTGTATCATACAAATAAATAGTTAAAAAATCATACATTGTGATTTCTGGATTTTTTTTTAGATTATGTCTCTCACAGTGGACATGCACCTACGATGACAATTTCAGACCCCTCCATGATTTCTAAGTGGGAGAACTTGCAAAATAGCAGGGTGTTCAAATACTTATTTTCCTCACTGTAATTATTAAATAGGGACCTGGAACGACAGCTGTGTGTATTTATTAATACCCACTAGTTATGATACATGGACAAGCAAAATATAGTAAGATTTAGTATAATTTAATGAACATACATACACACACCAATCCAGCATGTAAAAAGAAGTGAACGGTATGAGATAATCACAGTGTTAATACAAAGAAAATAAAAAGAACTTATTTTGCAATGGATTATAGTGTATATATTATACACTGTAAACATATATTTCGAGCAGACCTTTAATTTTTCCTAATATTCAGTACATATTAACTTCTACATACAATGACTTGGCATTAAGACTGATTGTAGTTTGACATGTCTCATGTGATTGATCACTTGAACCTTAAAATAAGCATAATGGGCCTAATCATGAAACAAGCAAACCTTCCACAGACAGCAATGCAGTGCGATCATCAAACAAATGAATCCTTCATACGACTGTTCACAACAAATTATGCACCAGAACATGCTGATTTGGTAATAAGAAACTGATCTTACTACTTTGTACAGAAAATCAAATAGTCAAACAGAACTGAACAATCTTAAAGCCCAATCAGTAAATGGCACAGGTGCCTCCATTAGCATGGACTTTGCAAACAGATATTAAATGTTCATATTATACATTTCAGTAGGTGCAGCATTGTTGGAAAGAGCCAAAGGCTTCCACTAAAGTATAACGAATTCCTGGTGCATCAATTGCTAACTGGAGCTTCTTAGTACAAGGCTCTACACAAACGTTCCAAATAAATAAAAGAGAATAAAATCAAAGTCATATGAAACATTTTCACAAAATCAGCCATTACATTCAAATTTGTGCATTAAAAAATGTTTTCCAACATGTCTGTGATTGACTTGGCATCTCTAAATGGAGCTCAAGCTGTAGTCATCCATTTAAAGTTTAACCCCAAGCCCTAGCACAGGAAACATAAATACTGCACATTCTCTTCTTTTGATTCATTTGACACAAGTAGCCTTGTTATAGTGGTCAGAAGTATTCCAAGTGTAATTTTACATTAACAAACCCACAACCCCAACCCCCACCCTCCCCGCCCCAATAACAAGACAAAAAGAAAAATGCTCTGACTAGCAAAATATATTGCACAGAGTTGAAGATACTGTGTATGTAGTAAATGGTATTTGAGTTTGTTCATCATTGTACACTGACATTCTTCCACTAGACATTAGCTTTAGCATACATAAAGGTAACTACTCTACCCTACATACAAATCAAACTTGTCAAAAGGGGAAAAAAAGGTCACTTACACAGATCACAGAATAACATGGGTTAAATAGGATGACCACCAAAATAAACTTGCATATTATATTCCCTTTATCTGACATCCCTAAATCCAGCACTGATGAGTTATATATGCAGCATGAGATTAACAGATATGGAAGGATTATGAGGGGACAAAAAACATCTATACTGAGTTGTCATAGCAAATATGCTGCTCACCCAAAATATTTTACCAGGTAATGGTTGTAAGTGAAGGAAGAGAGGAGAAGGATGGTGGTGGTGGTGGTGATAATGACGATGATGAAGGCAGTATTGGACAGACCTCTCTTATTTCATTTGTTGTGTTAGGAAGGAGAACAAATCACCAGAAGTATGATGAGGCAATTTCTCCCCACCATGTACATTCACAGACATTCTTTCACTTCTTGTATCCACAAATTAACTATGTATATTTACACCATGTCTTGATTTGTTGCAGGTCAACATTACATTAGTTTTTACATTTGAAAAGTTATCACTTTAATACTCATTGTACATGATCTCATCTGTATAATGAAATGAAAATTGAAGGGTTTCTCTGCAAATGGCCTTATGTCGTCTGAGATAGTGCAGCTTTCAGATAAGGCACTGTTACTAGTGTCTGTCAACAAGAGGCCAACATGTATGTGCTGAAACGTACACACCCCTCGAATACAGAAAGTGTGTTAGTGTGTCCTTTATCACAGATTAATCAAAAACAATTTCTACACTGTTTGTGTTGATAAGAGTTTTTCTGTAAAGCGCCACACTTTGGTGAATGATATTTAAGAAAACAAAGACATTTAAAGTTTAAAATAATGCAAATGACAATCATGGGTGTTTGAAAATGGCATCCAGTTGGCCCCTCTCTGCTGCTGGGACATAAATTCACCTGTTTGTATGCAGATTGAATGTAGTACACTGCTTTTTGTCTCTCTTTCAAATAAACACTCCTCCAAATGTTTGCGTTGCATAGGACCTGTTTCACCAACCACTGCACCCAGTTCTACAGATGTTATGCATTAGATCAAATGAAACGTTCATTCATGAAAAATGGCCATTGAGAAATGCTGCTTGAAGGAAAGCATTGCAAGTAGACGATCAGCAAAACAATCCATTTGATTTTTTTTGTCTGTTGTATGGTTCTGCCATGCAGCGTTTCAGAGAAAGAGTGAGAGTCCTGTGATATCACCAGACCTTCGGCAGCAAAGCATCCAAAGTTCATATGACCTTCACCTGAACATGGACAGTGAGGAATAGATGCTGCTCTGATAATCAGAGTCTCTCTCAGAGCCTGCCATTCAGATCGTTCAAATATGCACCTTTATTAATGAAACAGAGATTTGCAGCAGCGATCTAATGGGCTGATTCCTTGACAACGATGGGGGTAGGGCCAACTTTAGGGGATAAGTCTCTTGGGCTAGATGGTTTCTCTTCTTTCGGGGTGCTGGCTGTGTTTTTTTGGTAATTCCCAATTCCGAGCTTGGCCTCATCTGGAGTGTGTTCATTAGGAATCAGAGGAGCTGTAGTTTTCTGTCAAGAAAGGAATAATACAGTTAGAGTTAAAAGAAGGTGACTTGCCCTGCCATAATCTTTATATCTAAACGAGGATGCTGACACGTGGCTAAAAATCTTAGATTACAGCCATCATCACTTCAATTGCATTACATCTGCAGATTTTGACTTAAAACCTTTTTTCACATTCTAGTTATTGCTAGATTTGATTACTGCAACACTCAATAGTGGCAGTGCCTCTGCAGAACAGAATGCTACCCTTACTAAGGCTTTCTGTTCCAGCAAGAATCCAATTCAAAACTATTCCAGGCAGCAAACAGCTTTGTGCCACATCGTCTATGCGCATGTATGCCAAATCCTGTATATCAGCTTCAGGGGCCTGGTGTGTTTTTCCATTTTCATTGTAACGCCGCACTACTTCAGTGTCCCGATTCCTTAGTGGTCTAAGGATTCTGAGCGGTCCTGTGCCCCTATTTCTTCCCACAGGTTTAAAGACCTTTCACTTTACACAGTATCTAGGACACCACTCGCATTTCACTTACTCCCATTACACCATCCTTTGTATTTCTTAATTGTATTCTTTTGTACAACTTACAATCTTTTGTTATTTGTATGCATACTTCTTGTTACTAAAGCCTACATTAGCACATATACAGTGCAACACTGTCTCTAGCCTCATTCATTGCAGATTCACCAGCTGCCTTGTGTTTCTGCACTTTCCCATACAAATTACTTAATGTATTAAAACTTAACATGACATTACGGTACACTGAACCCACCCAAATGTAAAGTTGAGAGCGTGTCTATGCTTTACATTTTTTATTTATTTTAACAATTTCTTACCTTTAGCTTGGAGCACAATGGCAAAGCAAATAAGATGCCAGGGTTTGACTCCCATTTAAAGAATATTCTGAAGTGTAAAGGGTCACCAGAATAAATGTTGTGCCTCCATCAGCACCAAAACCCCACAAAACAATGGCTCCCATTATCTTGTTAAAAAAGCACACTGACAAACTACAAATTCTAAAAGTGTTCAGAAACATCCGGTGTAGGTCATACAGAAATATGTTTGCAAATGCTTGAAATGCAGCAGAGTAGTAGATGCTTTGAAGACTCACCACATTCACACCACACAAATACACACACTTACTGTGTTAGGCAAGGCAGGAGTGTTTGTGGTGGCAGTGACATCAGAAGCACCAGAAGAAGTAGAGACAGAAGGTTCTACAGGCATCACCCCTCGTCTGTCCAACACACTGAATAGACAGATAAACAAGAAGACAGAGATAGAGAGAAAGAGAGAGGGCATGAGAGAGGATGGGTAAATGTTTTAAATGTGCACAGAACATTTAGACCTTTTTAGATTTCTTCCAGTCATTATTATGAACAAAATCAGTAAAGTGCATACCTAGGGTAAGTTGGGCCACAGAGGACCTCACAGCAGTTCTTTATAATGTTCTTGTGACTGTATGGGTTCTGGATACGGTTCTTCCCTGACCACGATCCTTTAATCTGCACCATAAAGAAACAAAAACTTCATAAATGCTGGTTAAAAAAAACCTGCTATTTATCAGTCCAACCCATTTATCAACTACAGTTTAACTACCGTAATTTCCGGACTATTAAGCGCACCCAAATATAAGCCGCACCCACTGAATTTGACAAAGACTTTTATTTTGAACATAAATACACCGCACCTGTCTATAAGCCGCAGGTGCCTAAATTGAAACTAATGAACTTTACACAGGCTTTAACGAAAGACAGTGCCTGTTACACGGCTTGTATTTAAACAGTAGCCTACCAAGAAAGTCATTGTTTACTGTCTTCCTCCTTCCTTTCACAACTATTTCTCTCTGGAGTTTTTCTTTTGGCATCGTCGTGCGTTTAAAAATCAACATCGGTGAAGCTTTTCTCCCGATGCCGTGCAGCTCAGAACACAGGTGAAGTGCGTGTGTTTATGCCCGGTTGTTTTCAGCATGACGAATGATTCGCATTTCCTGTTGACAGTCCGAGTGAGCGGCAGGTCAAACATCAGAGGAACCTCGTCCATATTTATGATGTGGTGCAGCCCAATTCAGTGGGAGCACATCTGATTTAATATAAAGTATTTAATTGGTTCACCTGAACCTGTTCGGCAATTTCATTGGTCTAATGTTATGGGGCTCAGTTTTTTGTCTTGAAGCTTGTGAAACCGGGAAAACCCAGGAAAAATCCATAAATTAGCCGCTACGTTGTTTAAGCCGCGGGGTTCAAAGCGTGGGAACAAAGTAGCGGCTTATAGTCCGGAAAATAGGGTACTTACAAAAGTTTAGCATCTTCTGTCAAAACTAGTGCATTCACTTCACTTTCATAGGAGCTTTAACATTTTGGAAATTATTCAAATACATTATAAGTTTGTTGCATGTTCCACATTACCATTCAAAATTTAGTCCCCCTTTGCTGATATAATAACCACCACTCTTCTGAGAAGATGGTTCAATAGATTGGAGTGTGTTTGTGGAGATTTGTGCTCATTCAGCCAAAAGGGCATTAGTAAAGTCAGGTACTGATACGGGGTGAGAAAGCTTGTTATGCACTCTGTTATAATTCATCCCAAAAAAGTTCAGTAGGTTTGAGATCAGAGCTTTATAGTAGGCCACTCAAGATTATTCACATCAACACTTGTAGTTTATATCTTCATGAAGCTCACTATTGTTCACAAGGGCATTATCATGTTGGAAAAGGTTTAGGTCCCGTAGTTTAAGTAAATGGAATTTAATGCTACTGCATCCAAAGACTCGATTGTGTGCCTCCAACTTTATGGTAACATTTTGGGGAAGAAACACATATGGCTGTAAAAGTCAGGTGTCCATGTAGTGTATATATTTCATCATTCTTTACAATGCAAAGATCTCCCCTATTACATCTGTAAAATATGTGTAAATACTGCAAAATATAAATCTCCTATTCTCTTAGTGCTCTTAGTTTGCATGTTCTAATGGAGGCTGCAGTAGAAAAAGTTTCCTTCTAATATGTTTGCATTTATTTTGTAAGTATGGATCTATTTTAAATTATGTTGCATTTGTATTTGTGCAGGACGTTGTACAACGCTGAAACTGAGTAACAATATGGCAATTTTTTAAATATAAAAAATACAAAAACTATGGCACTACATATAGTAACATGCAAATTTTATATTTTATATTCACAAATTGCACTGTGTAGCTTTTTTTCTTTTACATTCAGTGTGTCGTGTGTAAAAAGAAAGAAGTGGAAGCTGCAGAGGGTGACAGCTGTTGATGTGCCTGACAGTCCGAGGGTACCAGCTGTCACAGTGTCTGGATGTTCTGGCTGTGATGCTTCAGCAACATTTACCAGACAGAGTGTGAAGTGAGTGGGCAGAATAGGCAGGATCCCTGATGACACTGCTAACTCAGGAAAGCCCGGAAAACACATGGAAATTTTTATTTATTGAAACAGTTGTTCTGAGTTGACCTTATATATATATATATATATATATATATATACATATACTTACAGATTATAAGTACTTGTGTGTGGAATTAATTAACCACCCTTTGGCTTTCATTATAAGCAAGTTTGCAGTTAATCAGATTTCATTCTTTTCTCAGGAAATTAAGATATAATGATTTGACATATAATGATTTAATGATCTCTAAACAATTTCAATAAAAATATATATCTTTTTTTGTCGAAGGTGAGCATCCTATCTCCAAAATATCATAAGTCGAGTGGTCATAGGTTGGGGTCTAACTGTATATTTAACATTAGTTAACATATTTATTAGTGATGCCTCATATCTGATTTCATCTACAAATTATCTAGCAAATTTATCTACATACATTTTATAAAGTGTCAAAATTTATAGCACTTTTGTGATTTGAATATAGTGGGTTCCAGCCATGTGGACATTGAGGACTTGGGGAAATTATTATATAAAATTTATTATTATGGTTATTTAATATTTATATTATAGAACTATTGCCACTGCCAACAAGCAGCATCAACTGCATAGCTGATTATTCAGCTTTATATTAGGCTTGTTTTCCTGTTTTGTTTTTGGAGGTTTCGATTGTTTCAATTTGAAAACAATTACATTTAAATTTGATTTGCTATTAAAAACTTTACAATTGTTTATTATGTTTTCAAGGGGTAAATTGTTAGAATTGAAAAGTCAATAAAACTAATTCCTAAAAGCATTAAACTAAATAGCGGTCTGTGGTAATCGCATATTCATTCAAAGGACTAGGAAAAGATGCTCTGGAATTCGCAAAAGAGTGTTTTATTTTTTCTTCTTCCTCGATGGAAATTATGAATGAAGTCCACGGTTTGATGACAGGATGGAGTCTTAATGGCTTCTATTTTCTGCCCTGCTGTGTTTAAATTAGAAACAAGATTTCTTATGAAAAGTCTCTAAACTCCAATTGTCTGTCATAGCTAATGAATAATAAAAATAGTAGCTGCCCTGTGAGATGAATCCTCAGGCTCAGGTTTGAAGGTGCCCCCAGCATCCACCCTTTTTGGTGTGTGTGCCTGTGAGTCATCTGTTCCAATATCCAATCTGTATTGCTGTCTATTATTAGCAAGATCAAATCCACATAGAAAAAAAGAGCCCCATGATTCAATGCACCAGGCAGGAATGGCCCCTACTGACAATGATTTTGTCTCTTTCTATGTCTCTCTTTCCCAGGCTCCTTCCATTCCACATTCTAAACAGTGGCAGAGACAAAAGCGGAATAATCATTATAAATGTGTTATAATAGTTAAGTGTAAAAACCCAATCCTATCAAGCTTTTGCAAACAAGTGTGCATGTAATGAAGTTGATTTCTGACTGTCAGGCCAAGGTGACACCTTAAACACCTCTGCGAGTCTGCCACAATTCAACGCACAACTGAATCTTTCCAGTCATGTGACAGGAAGCAGTAAGTCACACAAACATTTTCATGCATATCTATTTCACTTACATCTTCATTTGTGGTCTGATTGAGGGAGATCAGGTATGTATGGAACCCAGTCAGTCCCACAACTGACCAGAGTGTAAAGAAGCAGACCAGCACCTCCACCACAGTAGAGACGACAGTTAAGGAAATACAGACAGGAACATCAATATACTTTACTTCCTAGGCTGCACACTGTATCATATGGTGCATACTGTTTACCCTACAGTTATCAGTGCACTGCAAACAGCTATAAATAGAGCTTATCTGAGAATTTTCCATTTTACCTAACATCCGGCAATCTTTCTTAGCAAAATAACTGACTGGGCAGCAAAATAACTACTGGACTTCGCTCTTTAACAGGCTTAACATGTCTGAGACTCCTATTGGATGTGTACAAGCTTTTCTGAAGCTCAAAAAATGCTGACATTCAAGGATGAATATCTGCACAACATGGTAATAAACCTGTTGATGACCATTTTAGCAAGAAAATTATATATAAACATTTCCTTTGGTTTATTTTTTCAACTATTCAGAGTATGCATAGAGAGTTTATGTAATAATTTTAGTGTAAGGATATGTCCCAGGGGTTTCTTTAAGAGTGTTCACAAATCCGGAGTCCACTGATCCTGTAGAGAACATGACACAGGAACAAATAGCATTTGACATAACCAGATAAGTATAATATGGCATACCTCCATTTTTTATTAGCTGTGATATTTAAGCTGCATTTTGACTTAAACTTTGATCACAATCTTTGGAGTAATAAGCCGACTACAGCACTCTGTGAAATTCATTTGTTGCTTCTTGGCCCTCCTGATCTCTGCTCTCTCTCTTTCCTCCTCCCTCTCACCCTCACCCTGTCCACTCCCTTTCTGTATTTCAGTGGTAATAATCTAATAAAAAAAAGAAGATGAAAAGGAGGTCATGTTGACCAGCCCTTAACTATAGCCCCTTCTTTTAAAACAAACAACAGCTTGATGCTTTCCAATGGAAGCATGACCTTTATATTTTGCTCCCTCTTCCCCACCGGGTTTGCATTATAATTTAATTCCCAATAAATATGCCATGTATGTAAATAACTTCTTTATGGTGTTTCCACAAAGTGTAAAAATTCCAATGGTTCTTGACACTCACGTAGTACTACATGGACGATGTCGAAGGTGAAGATGTAGATGGTAAGGAGGGAGAGAGAGAGTGTAAATAGATAGAAGTAGCGGTAATTCCTCTTCCCGACACAGTTTCCAACCCATGGGCAATGATGGTCAAAGCGATCTACGAGAGAGAGAGAGAGAGAGAGAGAGAGAGAGAGAGAGAGAGAGAGAGAGAGTTGAATCTTCAGTATGCTGCTTGAAGTAGGGATGTACCTACTGTTGAGCATCATTATCAAGCGAATATTCACTCTAAATGCTAGAGTGAATTGAATGCAAATCAATAAGGTCCCCTATTGCACTAGATTATTTTATTTTTTATTCCTTATTTACTTATGCAACTCTGATTGTCTAGGAATAGTACCACCATATTAAATATAATTGGAAATATTGCCTATATGGAAATCTTTAATTTTAAAATTTACCAACCAACCATATTTAGAGTCAAAAACATGAACAAGTAATTGAATAAGAACAAAATTAAAATTCAGTGTCAAATGTCTGTATCTAGTAAGTGTCCAAAACAAAACAGGTAGTGAATATAAAGCATGAATATGAAGCATTACAGAGTATTAGTAATCGCTGTTTTAGTCCTATAGCAATAATAAAGTAGTTTCTTTTAGATTGCAAGCAAGAAGCATCTAAACCAGAATAGAATCACCGCAGCAGTTATTGATCGAAATCTGACCACAGGAATGCAACACTTTTTTTTTTTTTTTTTTTTTTTTTGAGTAAGACACAAAAGCATGAAAAATATCTACATATTACTTTTCAGTCGCTAAAACTACAAAAGGGAACACAAAACTATTAGAAGTGAACTTTGGTGTATTATGACAGAAATATTCTGGCAAAACCAAAAATTGTGCACAAGTAACTCAGAAGGCAGATACTAATGATAATCGATAGTAGTATTAACAGAAAGGCTTTATGCTGGGGATTCCCAAATAAAATACAATAAAGACAAACTGGGTGTCATCTTTTACAAATATCTGCATCCGACCAAAAAAAAGTCAGTATCAGAGGAGTATTGTGTATCAGCCTATACGCAGAGCTCATATATCAGAATCAAATCACAGATAGTAAAAAGGGATCAGTGTATGTCTGGCTCCGAAGCTTACTGGAAGCAAGAAGACAATGAAAGCTCACGTCTTTGTGGAGACGTGAACCTGCTCACGATAAAGAAAAGCGCAGCTCTAAACGCTTACATAGGCAGATAATCTTTTCTACAAGATTATCCCTGCAGGAAACATTCAACTCTGGTAGGGGGTGGAGGGGGACGCATAATACTTGTCTGCACCAGGGGCTGATTAAAAAAAGAAAATAAAAAATATATATACTATGGATCTCAAAAATATTAATAATAATAAAAAAAAAACTTCAGTAAAATAGCTTTGCTTATTACTTATTTCATACTCATCAGAAGACCTGGCCCCTGGGCACAATCAATGAAATATGGCAAGTTCTATTCTCTCTGTGTGTGTGTGTGTGTGTGTGAGAGAAAGTGTGTGTGTGTGTGTGTGTGTGTGTGTGTGTGTGTGTGTGTGTGTGTGTGTGAAAGTGTGTGTCAGACAGTGCAGCAGGTGCACACAGCTCAGACAGACAGCCCTGTGTTCACAATGACTGTGCAAAGGGAAAAAAAAAAGGTATGCTTTCATGTAGACATTTCTTTACACACAGCACATACCTCAGTTCTCAATATGTATACTTTCTACCTCACCTCTCATTGATGTAGGATTAAGTATAGTACCCTTATTAGAGGGGAATGTTCTCCATTTTAGACATATTCCACCCCATTCGCAGAATAAAAGAATGTCAAAATGGAGAAAAAGATTTTAAAAGCAAAAAACAATTAAAACAATTCAATTAAACAAAAGTTTACACCACCTGTTTCACACATTACTTTCTATTATTTTGTTCACAAAAGCCCTGCATTGGACAGTTTTGTTTTTTTTTGCCATAAAATAAATTAATAATGCATCATGCCAAAAGAGAGCTCTTAGCATCACCAGGGACCCCATGCACTCTAACAACTGCCTGTTTACTTTGCACATGGTACGGTTTTCAGTCACGCACAACGAGCCCGAGGGACAGCTTCTACACAAGAGCTGTCAAGTTGTAGATTTCCACTCATTCCCAGACACTCATCTTTAGAACTGTTTAGTTGCTGGTTCATAATCACTTGCACATTGTCATTAAACTGCAACATTAGAATACTGTTCAGCCACTCAATCACATTGTGCAACATGTCATTATACAATCAGAACTGGAATGTGTGATACTATGACTGGCTAAACTGTAACACATACACTACATATCCAAAAGTATGCAAACATCTGAAAATCACATTTATATGTGCTTGTTCGAAAAGAATGGGCAATAGCACAGAGAGTCCCCCTTACTGTTATAATAAAGTACAAGATCAGGCATAACATTAGGACCACTGACAGGTGAAGTGAATAACACTGATTATCGCTTCATCATGGCAACTGTTTTTGTGGGATGTATTAAGCAGCAATTGAACCTTTTGTCCTTAAAGTTGATGTATTAGAAGCAGGAGAAATGGGCAAGCATAAGGAATTAAGCGAGTATGACAAAATTGTGGTGTCTAGACGACTGGGTCAGAGCATCTCCACAACTGCTGCTCTTGTGGGCTGTTTCCGGTCTACAGTGGTCAGTGTCTATCAAAAGTGCTCCAAGGAAGGAACAGTGGCAAACCAACAACAGGGTCATGAGCGCTGAAGGCTCATTGATCCACGTAGGGAGTGAAGGCTGGTCCGTGTGGTCCGATCCAACAAATAAGCTCCTGTAGCTCAAACTGCTGAAGAAGTTCATGCTGGTTCTGATAGAAAGGTGTCCAAATACACAGTGCATTGCAGTTTGTTGCGTATGGGGCTGTGTAGCCACAAACCAGTCAGGGTAACACATGGCACCAGGATGCACTATGTGAAGAAGGCAAGCCGGTAGAGGAAGTGCGATTCTTTGGCCAATGTCCTGCTGGGAAAACTTGGGTCCAGCCATCCATGATGTTACATGATCCTGCTTGATCATATCTGTGCTTCAAAAACACTTGAAAAATCAAAAACACAAAAATACATCTGTAAGGAATTAAGAAACCATATCTTGAATATCTTTTCATAACCTTCTTCTTCTTCTTTAGGCTGCTCCCATTAGGGGTTGCCACAGCGGATCATCCGTTTTCATACTACTCTGTCATCTACATCTGCCTCTTTCAAACCAACTACCTGCATGTTTTCCTTCACCACATCCATGAACCCCCTCTTTGGCCTTCCTCTTTTCCTCCTTCCTGGCGGCTCCATCCTCAGCAATCTCCTACCAGTATACCCCATGTCCCTCCTCTGCACATGTTCAAACCATCTCAATCGCGCCTCCCTCACTCCAAAACGTCCTATATGCGCTGGTCCTCTAATAAACTAGTTTCTAATCCTGTCCATCCTCGTCACTCCCAATGAAAATCTCAACATCTTCAGCTCTGCTACCTCCAGCTCAGCCTCAAGACCTTTTAGTCAAAATATCTTTTCATAAACATTGTAACCAAATGTCCAAAAGACAGCCATCAAATCTATTGACAAAAAAAAAACAAAAAAAAAAAAACTACCCAACAAAAATAATTCCTAAAGAAATTCTTAAGATCAAGGTTTTTTTTTTTTTTTGGAATCGCTCAACCAAAAAACAAAAAACTACATCTACTTTTGAAAAACCTTAACTTTCTACTTTTAAGTAATGTTCTTTTGCTGGTGACTTTGATAAACTGCACACAAAAGTAAAGTGGTTTCACCTTTCCAACTGTTATTCAGCACCCATCTTGTGAACTAAAACTTTTAAATGGCTACTTTACTCATATATGCACACACACAAACACACACACACACACAGAACACCCACCCACACAGTTGTCGCAGATGCTACAGTGGGAAGCACGAGGAGGGCGGAAGATCTTGCAGGTATAGCAGTACTTTAGCTTGACAATCTGGTTGTTGATCTGCACGTTCCTGATGCGGGGAGGAGGACGCTGTCCAGCCGGTACATTGCCATTAGCTGCCTCTGTAAAACCAAGAGAATCAATTTGGTTTTAATGTAGCTGCATTCACAAGCAGGCATGATACACAGCAATGCAATGCAACATGTATAGTTTATGAAATACACACAGATCTCACAGAGGTACAGTTTAGGTAAGTCATGCACAATTAATTTTTTTATGAGGTATTATTATAAGTATGTAAATTAGAAGACTAGAGAAATTGAAAAGCTGGCAATTTTACAACAGACAATTAATTGTGTAATTCAGTAAATTCCTGGTTATTTCACACACAAGCGCACACATGCACACACTTCACTTGGTCAGCTGCTGCCTTCACATTAGGCTTGGCACTATAGTTTGTGTGTAAATGACAGAAGATTTTGATTAGTGGTGCTCACTGGTTTTCTGTCAATGCTCTTGCAGTAAAGTGCTAACAGCTTAATGTTTACTCAGGGACCAAGCTTTAAATAAATTGAGGTGAAAAAACAAAACAGCTCTCTTAAAATCAGCATGCCTGTAGCTTATAAAGTCTATAGCGCATCTGTTCTCAGAGCCAATGCGTACACACTTTAGGGTTTGCATAGTAAATACTGACCTTCACAAGACTGAATGTGCAAAATCATATAATCTTATCATATAATAAGTGTTCCAGAAGAACCTTTGGTCAGATGAATACAGTCTTTAAAAGCAACCCTCAGCATGATCCAGCATAAGTCTATTCATGGTTTTATATTTGAAAGCACAATGAAATCTAATACTTACCAATTACTTTTTTGTAAACTTTTCTAGGGCCAAAAGCTTATCAAACAAAGCTTAGTGGTTTTCCCAAAAAAAAAAAACTCACACGTGCGCAACGAGGTTTGACAACACAATACAATGACCACTTGATAGTATGTAGCCACACCTATTCATTGTGTTTGCTTGTGTTACTTAGTCATGGCCACATTGTAATGATCTCATTCTGACGCTGTTCTGAAGTCATCAATATGCTTTAGGATTCTGCTCTCATGTATTAATTATCATTATGTATTACTCTCATGTATTAAAAAGCATTTCACTGCATGTCTTACCCTGTATTTATGTATGTATATGTGAGAAATAAAATTTTATTTGATTTTAATTATTTTTTGTCAAAACCAAAAAAAAAATATCTCATGGTCTTCATGTTTTGAATTTCTTTAACTAGGGCACAACATGAGTAGACAAGTTTGTTTTACTATAATAAAAGGCATTTTACAAGGACAGTGAGTAACAATATTTGCAATCTTTTGCCAAAAAAAACCTATTGACCTATTAATGGCTTTAAATAAAACAGAGACAAAAATGAATTTTGCTTCCAGTGATAAACTCCTGTGTTCTGACGCAGCAGCTCTCAACTGGCCATAATAATACAAATTAAATCATAAAAAAAAGAAAAGAAGGGAAAAAAAACAGGATTCAGCATCACATTATAAGTGCACAGAATAAAAAACAAGCCCAGATCCTACAAGGAACATTGTACTATTTAACAGCTCTGTAAAAGTCCAGGTTCCATGCATATAGATTGCTACAATGGCAATGAGAACTTCTTCTAAATATAGCTAAACATTAACAGGAGATCTCATTTATCAGCTCTGTCATGTGAAGTGTTTCTGCGTTGTCACACCCACTCTTCCTCATAATGCTGAGAGGCAAAAGAAAGATAGGATGGAGGAAAGATGAAAAGAGAGACATGCATGCAGAGGTGGGGGCAGGGTGGGGGTGGGGAGGATGAGAAAGATTCGACTGCAGACCGCACTAGTAAAGATGGGCGAGGCACAACATAGCAGTGCATGTGTATCACCAGCTCAAATCATAAGGTCAAAATATTATTCAATGTGTACCCACAAGTCCGTTCTAATAACAAGGTCATGGCCGAAAACAAATGTTACATTACGCTCACCAACCGAAATTCCACTCATCTTAAATGTGTCTAGCCAGAATTGGGCTGCAACAGTTGCTTAGCAGCTTGTTACTAAGCAAAATAGCCAATTACCTATGGTTGTTTTGCAACTTCCTGCCATCAGCATTAAGACTAAATGAGAACACATTCAGTGATATAGTTTCACACTGTCACTTCACAGTCACTTGACATACTGTAACATATGCCACAAATATATTAAATCATTAAAAGACATAAGAATGCAAAATACAAATGTCAATATTGAAACCTTAAGCATCACCAAAAATGAGAATAATCTGCTTAATATAAAATATGATTTTTAAATAAAACATCAATAAAGTTTAATTGAATAGCGCCTTATGGCAGCGGTCCCCAACCTTTTTTGCGCCACGGACCGGTTTAATGTCAGAAAATATTTTCACGGACCGGCCTTTAAGGTGTGGGGGATAAATACAAAAAAATTAAATGATACGATCTGCATAAAAACTGGTATTTTCCAAATATAATAATAAACATGAATCCACTGTGTTGTTTTTTGTTTATTTTGCTAGCTTGGGGGTTTCAATTTAGCAGTAATTTATTATGTGTTAACGGCTGGAGCAGCCCCTTTAAGAAGGTAGTGGATGGAGGTAAGACGTGACTGAGGCATCATGACATGCATCAAAAGTGAGTCATATACAGATGTGGTGGAGAGAATCGGGTAATTTTCCAAAATAAAACATCATTCAGAATCAGATAATAAACAAAGCGGAAATAATGTTATGCATTTTTCGGTGCGGCCCGGTAACAATTGACCCGGTCATAAGTCATCTACATCAGTTACAAAAGACAGTTTAGGTCATGTTTAGATGGCTTTAATTACCTTGTCCTATGTCACTATATAGATTTCACTGTGCTGCAAGTTTTGTATAGTTTGGGCTAGATTTGTTAAACATTTCAATTTTTTCCACCAGAAATTCTCTGGAAATATTGGTCCAATATTTATACTGAGCATACGATTAGTGCCTAGGACAACTCTAAGACAATATGCATATGGGAAAGAAAATGAAAACCATTTTTCTATTCCATCCATCTTTTCCAGCCCCCTCTAAAGCCATCAAAAAGCTAACTTGTTATAAACCCTGCAGATCTAAATTGATGACTTACAAACAGTGCTTACAAAATGGCAAGAAATTGGCTTTGTGTGTTCTAGTGACTGGGCACATATTTAAATGTATTGTCTTTAATGTACGCCTGAAAAGCCTGAGAAAATTAGTTTAAGCTCTGCTGATAATAAACAACTAAATAGTTTCCCAATATAAAATGCAATAATGAATTTAAACACATTGGCTCAGAGCAGGAAGATTGACAAATGGTCAAGAAATCACATCACTGTCTGCAATTCTTGAGAAGGCTTAGGAAATTAGGCCTTTCGATTCCAAATCCTTAAAAACATTTATAGGTGCACAGTCATGCTCAATCACAGTAAAGTGCACAGTACACTTACTGCTTGAACTTACTTTTTGTTTCTTGCATTTGAACTATAGTAATTTTGTAACTTAATAAAGTTGTCTTGTGTTTTTCATAATTTATGTCACAGGCTGCTGGGAGGATTCACAGAATAAGAATTTTATTGAATAGTGTAACAGATAAATAAATTCTTGAATCTGGTGAGTAAATCATCATCCTGCCTTTGCCCCAAGGCTTTTAGACATGCTATTGCCAACCTCATTATCCTCCCCTATGCCCTCTTGTAATCATGAAATCCTAAAAACACACTCACCAATCTCCATCTCAATGAAGTTGGCTTCCTCAGGTAGGGCGCGGGGAAGCACACCAGGGTCACTGAAGCTGGTCCTCAACAGCATAGCCATGACAAAGAGGAACAGAACCACAGCAAAGACAGGGATAGCTGCAGAAAGGTGGACAGCCAGGTACGGGCACCTACAAGGGTCGAAACACAAACACTGTGATCACAAATCTTTTTCCCATGGGACTTAATACAGTTTATACACAGATTCGTTGTTGGAACATGCCAGAGAATCAAAAGATAACCTTAGATACACTGAACACACAACAGGATGCCATCTAAGCTCAACAATTCTGCAAAAGTAAACAGAGGAAATGTGTGCTGTATTTCTCCTGAGATCAAACAAAGCTGCACACACTGCTTGTATATTCCACAACTCGTAGAACCATTTGAAAGTAGAAATATTACTTTAATAAACAAACATCAGAATACTACCAGAATAATACCAGAATACAAAAAACAAGAACACAAATATAGAAAGCGTAAGTGGCTCTGATTCAATTTCACCTTGTGAATCAGTTTTTATGCTAAAAAGTAATTGGTACTGCAGGTGGTAGCCAGAGATAATTGCTCTCTCTTTATACTTCCTGGCTATTTTTAATCTCTAGTTTTGGGCTTTTAATTGAGTCCTTGTCACAAAATGTGGCATGAGGCACAGGTATTCAAGAGGATGAAGAAGATACTGAGAGCTAAACAATTACACAAGGAGAGCTAGACAGGGCCATAGAAAGGCAAAACCCAGAAGTAGAACCATTATCTGTACCTTTGTGCAAGGAGAAACAGGAGGAGCACTGCCAGAGCCCTACGAAATGACCTCCAGTAGGTTACTGGTATGTATGTTTCTGACCAAACATGACTGAGCACATGTGACAGACATGAAAGAGTATGGAAATGCCATTGAAAATGTTGCAACGTCATCAACATCATGCAGGAAGACCGGATTGGTGGTGGGTCAGTGATGGTCCCCCTTTTACCACATTTGACAACTGAAATTGTGTAGCTTCAAATCCTAATGACAAACCAGTGTCAATTTTAAACCTATTAATAAGCAGAAAATGTGGAGATGGCGGCGTATTTCTTCATAGCAGATAAACATTGCCATTCTTCAGTCATAGATAAGAGCGTTTTAAAATCTGGAATAGTGAATGGTAAGGCTATGGGGTTACACAGAAGAATCTGGGCAGATCCCATTATTTTAGTGGGCAACTTGGGTGCTATAAAACTACTTCCTCATGCTCAGTACAACCTCGCCACTGCATTGAGCTATTAATAGAGGACGCTCGAGTCTCCTCCCACTCAGCTGCATGTGGAGTGCTCCTGCACTACTAATGTATGAGCTGTATATCACTGTTATCGTCCTTGCATGGTGACAGTTTATTTCACATGCTGCGATAAACACATCTGCTTTAAATTCATAGGGAGTGGATATCTAACTGCTTGCATTTAACATAGATCCACACTGATGCCACACCATAAAGCTTTGCAGCTCTTTTCATCAATCCAATAGGAGCATTGGCAGCCACTTCCTCGCTGTGACGTTACGTTGCTGGGCAGCTTGCCTTTTTCGGCTGCTCTCTGACATGGTGCCAAGTCCAGCAGATCAATTCTGCTGGGTTTCAGCACAGCAACAGAGCAACAGGGGAAAACAGCAATCCACATGACAACATAATTTCCCCATAGGCAAGTGGAAATGAGTTTAACAATAAGTTGTCTCAAAACTGGGTAGACAAGTGTGGTACATCAGCATAAACGATCTACAGCATTTAACCAGTGGGACAGGTATGGTCTGTTTAGTTGGTGTTGCTTGTCACCAGGAATGAATTTAAAAGGGAACAATATATCCAATCATTAAAAAATTCCACTGCTATAAGACAACACAAGGGACCAGTGGGTGTGTTAGTGTGTTAGTATGCGTGTCTTTCTTCTATACCATCATTGTCCTGGTGACTACTATGCACCTCAGATCAGCTTCATCATTACTTCCCATCACAGCTCTAAGCTTCCTGTACCCTCACACTCCAGTGCATATGATAGTGCTCCAGCAATCAATAAAAATGATCGACTATTAGATTAAAACTTCTTTTTTTTTCTCCACCCAAATTATGAATCACTGTCAACCATGACAACCATCATTTGCTGCTTTTAAAAACACATGAAGCACTTAGCAGGTTAGAAGTCTCTCTCTAAGACTATTGTCCCTCAACTGCAGTGCAACAGAAAATTGGTTCAGATTTTTCATTACAGTCAAATGGTCTAGATTAGGTGAATAATAATATTAATAATAATAATAATAACAACATTAGCATAAACCCCTTATCACAGTCTCCCAGCAGCACAGTCTGGCCACTTATCCCCCTGTCAGTGGGGCCTTTTTTTCTCTAGTTGCTCTTTATAAGTCAATAGATTTTACTTTGGGTGTTTATCCCACACAAACATACACTCTTTATACACCTGTGATGATGCAGAGTTGGAGAGAGAGAAAGAGAGAGATATCGAGAGAGAAAGAAAAAGAGAGAGAGAGAGAGAGAGAGCGCGTGAGTGGGGGGGGGGGGGGGGGGGGCAATCAATACTACTGCATTATCAGGCTGCTCTGTGGGTGGTTCAGTACAGATGCTTGGGGTGGGGGTACTTAGCCATCATTACCAACAGCCTTCTAGAAGAGCATCCGCTATTGCACTAGGGAGAAAGGAAAGGGTGGGTAGGGAAATGGCTGTTTGACGCACAAAGAATGAGTACGATTCGTAAGCACAGGGCACATTCATGGGTTAATTAAAGAGAAAGGAGATATCAACCTGCTATCAATAAGGCAAAAAGACAATATTAAACAATATAAATATATTGTGCATTACTACAGTCGAATTGGTTACTGCATTGCACATTGCTAAATATAAACATTTATGAATTTAATGTACAAATGTAAAGGTTTTATCGCTTTTAAAAAGCATAAATATGTAAAATAGCTTAAGAAATTTGGCCAAAAAAAATTTTTAGATAAAAAATCCATTCAAGTGATTTGAGATTGTAACAATACACTACCTCTATTATAATTATATTTAGTTTAGCCAAATTATAAGGGCATCAACAAAGTCCAAAATGTCCTTTTAATCTGATGTCCTTCATTCAAACTCCTTTTAAAAGCCCAACCCTCTAAAGGAACTTTCACACACTGTGCAACATTGTGAAGCAGCAGGAATTCAGTTACACACCTTAATTCAGACCGACAAACTTAGCACTACCTACACTGACTGAATTTATAGCTCTGATCCTTTGTTACAACCAACCTATTTGGTCTGTTATGTTGAACAAGCTTAACCTTCATGAATGCCAAATATTACGTTTTTAAATACAGGTGGTAAAAGTACGATCGAATAAAAATCTTTATAATTTTGTAGAACAATGCATCAAAAAAATATAGTATGCATTTCGAAAGACAGATCGTAGATAGTACCATACGCGTCATAGTTCGAAGGTTCTGGATTACAGTGCTAAACATTTTGTCCAGTTTTACACTGGGTTTTCCATGTTCAAATGTAGATGGAGTGGATACTCTAAACTCAATTTGTAAGCATGTGATTTTTGTGATGTCTTGTGAGGCATTGGAGCCCCTTCCAGGATGGAGTCTTGCCCTGTGGCCTCTGTTCTGGACTTTAGGTTCGAAATAACAGAACAGAATAAAGTGCATGCTGAAAATAAAAGAAAGATTCAAATAAATAAATGAAGCAAAAAAGCTCCCTGTGAAAATCTCATTAATCAGTAATCCAGGTAGAAGACTGGGAAATTGAAAAGCAGCATTGTTCTTTCAGCACAGGAGGTAACCTGATGATTATATGCATTTTTTAGCACAATACTTACTGTTAGCCCCTTACTGTTTCTTGCTAAGCATTCCCAATATCCGGTAGCTGGCAAGGAATAGCTTGTTGACATTCTCTATTTCATACTTAAGTGTAATAATAATAATAATAATAATAATAATAATAATAATAATACCTCCCCTAACAAACACATACATGCAAATACAGGCAGACACACTGTACTGGAATATTGTTAAACTATGAAAGCTTATTTTGTTAAATTGGCTCATATTTCAAGTAGCATTGGTTAGCTAGCTACATAATGTCTGGTAGGATCACTGTAGAAGGATACCAGATTACACTAAAAACTGCCAAGCCAAGCCTACTAAAATAATGATCCGTTTACACACAAAGCAAGTTTTCATGCCCTTTAATCTCTCTGGGACTTATGGTGGTGATTTAACCCCTGGCACTTCTGTTGTTTATACCTTTACTTGACAAATTCTTTTCAGGTCAATTACTATCATTTTCTTTGTTTCATGTTAAGGCTATTTGGGATCATGAGAGCTTGTCAGCAAACACTACTGGTCAATTTCCAGCCAAAGATTACAAAATACATCAATAAGACAGAATCTTATGCTGATCTCTTACAACACCATGCTAGCACTTCGATTGCTGCTTTATATGTAAAACATATTCAAGTCTGCAGACACACAAACCTCAGAATAAGAAAAGATGTGATCTTTGTGACTTTGATAATGGCATGTATACTGGTACCTAGTGGGCTGAAAAAAGAAAGAGGGTGTTAATTACATTTATCTAAACTGTCCAGGGGTACAACCTGAGGTGGTTATCTGCTGTTGTAGCACATCCACCTCAAGATTCAAAGTTTTCTGCATGCTGAGATGCTTTTCAGCTCAACATGGTTGTAACATGTGATTAACTGAGTTACTATAGGCTTCCTGGCAGCTCTACACAATCTGGTCATTGTCCTCTGAACTCTTTAATTAACAAGGCATTTCAACAACAAGGAACTGTCGCTCACTCATTGTTTTCTTACACTATTGCCTACACTAGAGATTGTGGTGCATAAAAGTCGCAGGAGATCAGCAGTTTCTGAAATACTCAAACCAGCTCAACAGGTAGCAATGTCCATCCTACAGTTAAAGTCGCACAGCCTACAGTTTTTCTTCATGCTGTAGTTTGATGTGAATGTTACCTGAAGTCCTATGGCTTGTTGATTAGATAACTACTTTAATGTGCAGCTCCCCGGGTGTTCCTACTAAAGTGGTCTATTAGTGTATATCTTATATCTTAATTATAAACTGTTTCTGAAAATGAATATGTACTACAAAAATACTGCCAACAATTTGCTTGGTATTGAACAATACACTAGAGCAAATTGAAGATATTGTATTGTAAATGCTACCCTATTAGACGTTGTGATCTCTCATAAAGACCTTTGCCAGTGTCGTTTCTTTGTTTGCGTTACAGCAATCCCATTAAATCGAAAAGTCAGAGTGCACCTCGCAAAGGACACCACTGCATAACTGAGGTGTGTATTCCCTTTAAAGAGCAGCTGCAGACTAGTGTCTTACTAGACAGAGAGTTTTTGTTATAAGTTTTTTGTTTGCTTGTATAATTGTTTTTTTTAAGGCACTGACATGGCAGTTTGGCAGTGTAAAATTTAAATGTAACTTATAATGGTGTAGATTGTCAGAAAGGCAAGATGCACAATGCCTGATCCTAGATAGAAAGTTCTTCAGCAACTATATTATTTACAGAGCAAATTACTTATATATATATAGAACAAGGTTAAAATTCAATTATGTAAAACAAGGACTCTATGATTTCAGAGAAAAGTAAACGGAAAGGTTTTGGCATGTATTAGCCATAACAGAGATTGCATCATTTAACAACAAACCAAATCTACCAGGAAAGTGCAGAAGGTCCACCTTTCAACAGAGCAAACCTAAAATGCCTATGGTTTTATGAAGGGTGACATTTTCAGCAGTTACTGTTCATGACACAGAGGAACAGGTAGACAATGGAACTGATTGATTGTCTGATAAATTAAAGAAAAGGCTTTAATGGATGTCGAAGTTTCAGATTGATAGATTAAAAGTGGTTTGTGAACATAAGAAACCTTTTTTTTCTCCCCATGTTACCATATTTACCAATTCATATCTTCCTGCTGAGCAACAGAACCCATTAAAAAAAATAATAACCTAAATATTTACATTCAGGGAGATAGAGGTCATCAGGAAAACAGCTACCTTCTGTAAAAATCCATTTATGATCTGAAGGGAATTACAGCTGGGTGGAAAAGGAAGTATTTAGCCTAAATTTCTTCCACAGAAGCGCAGAATGAAACAAATGCTATGCCAGGAAGGGATAATATTTCACCTCCGAAGGCCTGAATTATTTCACACATGCCCTGTTCACTGCAAAATTTAACATTGCACCATATAACAATTAAATACCTGTAGACAGAGGGGAAGAACAACTGAAAATGAATGCACTGCGGTTTGGGGGACAGTCCACCTGATAGTACAGCAGTAAGGAGCAACAGAGTAGTAGTTATATTGAGTAATACCGAGAAGCGTCACAAGAATATACAAAAGCACAGTTTTTAAACTGACTATGATTTCTATCTGACAGAAGACGTAGAGAGAAACAGAGAGACTAATTGGTGCATTGCTCTTTAATCTGTCCCTCTGGGCTGCCTTGCTATGGAACATTTCAGGCACATAAACCAGTCTGATGGGAAATGGCCTAACTTTGTCCAGGATCAGAAAAATCACAGTGGGACACTCAGCTTAAAATTTTTAGTTTAGTGTTTCTGCATATAAACATCAAAATCCATTAATCCCTTATGACTAAAGTCAACTAATATAAAACAACTGGAAGCATTTTGCTGGAATGTTCTTATTTAATTTTATTCTTATAAAAGTTTTTATTTTATATTAATATGTTCTGCACTTTATTTGGCGAGGACACTTTGGAGGAAAATTGTTCTATTTCACTGTGTATGGTTGAAATGACAATAAAAGCTTCTTGACTTGACTTATTTTAGGCTGCTGTCAATCCGTTAGAGCAATGGTGATGGAGAACGGTATCCACCCAGCACTTCATGAGTCCTATCCAGCCCACTTGCAAAAATATCAACGCTCTTTTTTGCAAGATTTCGTATGTGTAAACTGGAAGACAAATACTACATACAACAATCAGTGGAATAACAATAGAGGTGTGAAAAAAAAATCAAAAACCTGACTCCTGCTTTCGCATATTACAATTTCTTTCATATGTGATGATTCGAAATATCCTCATCTAACTACATATAATATTCATCAACAACAAACAGCTGGTCACATGTTACAAATTTAAATATGTATAATACATACATGTAATTAATGCATGATCCAGTTGATCTACATGGGCTTCTTATAGGCTTTATTTAGTTTCTGAAATTTGATATTTAATCTACTTACAATGTGCTAAGCCTATTTTATCCCCTAAACATTACCATTAGTCCACCATAAAGATGCAGCACATTTGACTCAAATAGCTACATAATGGAACGTGTCAAGTTACACTCCTAAACTGTAGCTTAATATCTGTTATTTTCTCCCTATGAAGCATAGTTAACAGTAAATCCAAGGTGAACACTGTGTACAGTAAATACCCCATCAGCCATGAGAAAACCCTACCTGACAAATAGCTGTAAGTTATAAATAAGTTTTGTCACATACACAGAGAATACAACTATATCCTGTACACCGCAGAATGATCACAGTAAGGGCTTAATGATGTGTGCAAAGCTTAATATACCCAATTTCCGCATTCCTTTAGTTTGTTATAAAAATAGAAGTGTACGTTAAAATCTCAGCAAGATTCTTTTATCAGATGTGCCTTTCTAGAGAAGGATCGTTGGAACCACCACCTTGTAAAATGAGAAAACATGATGGAAGTGCTTAACAATACCATTTCATATGCCCACGTGCTGCAAAAGCCTGAAGAACAGCTTGAATTGTAGAAAACCAAAAAGTGGTTTTGTTAAGTTGTGTACAACCACAAATAAGAAAAAAATGATGATGATAGTAAAGGCAAGCCATTATTTAGGACATACCATACATCTGGAGGCCTAACATTGCACATTGCGAACAGAGGTACAAGTGGATGTACTGAATATACTTTTTAAAAAATGTAATAAAACAAAAGGGTCAGCATTGCTGTCAGTAGTGGTCTGAACATTGGGTTGGTATCGAAACGTCTAATAATTTCCAAACCATCCCAATGATGCTTTTTGTTCCAGGATATTGTGTTACTGGGACTGACACAACACTGGGCATGCGCATAAACACAGGAGACAAGCAGCATTTAATCATTTCAGCATCATGCACATAAGGTTTCACATAACTTAACACCAGAACCTTCTGTAGAATTTTTCAGCGCTTGCAGCTCTCATATAAGTATGGAAAGATATCAGAAATGGAAATTAGCTGGGTCGGTGCCTATTTAGCGTTAAAAGCAACCTGATGTCAAAGTAAACCAGAAGCAAAATGAGCGGCAGAAATGATCAAGAATACTGTATGCATACATTTCTATCAGGGCGGAGAAAAATCTAAAGATGCAACCCAATGCACATCACATCTCAGAAAACCTCAGGCTGACAATAAACTTGTTTCTATCGGAATCTAATGGTATTAAGCAGCACAAAGGAAGTAACATACCAGGCCCTGGTGTCGATTTTACTATAAGGTATGATGCTGCAACCTGCCGTGTTCAGGAAGCTCAGATTAGGCCACAACATGCTTACAATGAAGGAGGAAAATGTATTTTATTGAGATAACTTACTCGAATGCGAAGAAGAGAGAGCAGGTCCCGATGATGAGAAAGAGGGTGAGGTAAAACACTCCTTTCTGTCTTGCCATCATCACACGGCCATCGCAGCAGAAAGTGTTCTTTCCTGGCAGCTTTTCCCATTTTCGGGTCATCTTTTTCGAAATCATGACGGCCGACATGGTGATAGATTTTGTATTTATTTATTATAACTAGTATTTCAGAGCAATGATTTAAAGGTCCTGTGCTGTCTTGTCTTTCTCAATAATCACTGCGGGTTGCGATATGAATCAGTGGCTTGTAAAAACAAAGCAAACGATGACAGCCTTCAACACTTCAAGTCTCAATTTGGGAGCTTTTTTGCATTTTCTTTCTCACAAACCCAACATGTTCGTGGATTCACATGTTCAGGAGGCTTTCGGTCATCCGAGCAGTTGCTCCTCAGGGTTGTAGGACATGCGGCGATCAGGCTGTACGCTGTGGATCCCTGCCTGGCTTTGAATCCTCAGTTGGTAGTGTGAAATGTTTAGGGAAATCTAACACAGTCCTCTTCCAGCGACACGCATTTCCCATGCCAGTGCTCCAAGGAGTCCGAAAATCTCGTTTAATAACAATACTGAAAGAAATGAAACAGATCCTTCAGGCACAGCTGGAGACTGGACCTTGACCGACTGACATTCATGTCATGTCATTTATTAGCGCAGTAAACATGCATCATCCCGTCCACATACTGTGGATACATTTACACTCACTGAGATCTTTTTTTCCTCCCTTGGAAAGTGGACCAGGCTCCAGAAACGCTAAAATGAAATTTGTGATAATGATGATAAATTACTGATTGATCAGTACTCGCGGAATTTTCTGCGCCAGGCGGAAAGCAGGATTGTGAATGGGAGCAGGAAACACGCCTAGATTGAAGCGACTCATCTTAAAGGGCCAGTGCTTTATTGAGGCTCCAGGAACAAAGGAAAAGCAAAAGCCATTTCATTTCCATCCTGTCACAGAGCCCTATTCAAAACACCAACAGTATTTTTTGACTATTAGGTGAGGCCATCAACTCCTTCCACGGTTGCTCTTTTTTTTGTTTTGTTATTGTGGTTTTTTTAACCGCTAATGGATCATTTATATTTTCAATATATATTTATAAATAAAATTGAGTATTATTGCACTAGACGTACAGATTTATATTAATAAAAGTGGTATTGCACGTGTATTATTTTATTGCATGCAATACCACTTTTATTAATATAAATCTGTACGTCTATGAATCTAAATATGTACTTTTTTGTGCATTAATATTTAATTTATTTTATTTATAACAAAAAACCGTGCAATAACTTTTATACTTGAATTCTTTTTTTGTTTATTTTGCTTTTTTTTCCATGTGCAACTGGAAGCCTTGTCACCAAAACAAATTCCTTGTAAGTGCAAACATACTTGGCAATAAAGCTCTTTCTGATTCTGAAAATAATTGAAACATCACAAAAATTACAATGGTTTTCATTACAAATACAATCGCAAACCATCAGTTGTTACCTATTAAGAGCATGACTATTAATCTTTGTGTACATCATTAAATGCCCTTCAACTGAAAAAATCATATATATAAACATTAAGGGGTCCAAATGGTCCCTACTGACAGTTCCATAAAAAACATTGAAAATGTTATTAAATATATATTTAGAAGAGATGGAAAATGCCATTATAATGCCATAAGAGTTTACACAGTAATGCTGATTGTATAGAGCAGGGGTCACCAACGTGGTGGTACCAACCAGGTAGCCCGCAAGGACCCCATGAGTAGCCTGCGGGCCTTTTCTAAAAATAGCTGTTTCCTACTTTGTTAAATCATTGTTGATAATTATTATGAGAAATCATTAACATGATCAGTGTCTTCACATAGATGAATATCATTAATTATTAATAATAACATATAGGTAAATTGAGCAAATTTGTTATTTCAGCTCAAACTGAAAACTATGTGTATCAAACTGGTAGCCCTTCACATTAATCGGTACCCAAGAAGTAGCTCTCAGTTTCAAAAAGCTTGGTGACCCCTGGTATAGAGGATAGTTTATAAATTGTATAGAGACCTTAGTAACACCTTTGTATATTATGTGCTCATTCTGATAAAATACAGATTCCCTTTTCTTCCTTTTCCTGCTTTCCTACACTTTTAGTGTTTTCTATTGATACATCCATTCCAAATCTTTACGGCTCATGCAGCCTATTATCTAAAAGGTAAACATATTGTTTTAAAAAAAGAAATAAAGTTTCCATTAAAGAGAGACATTTATTTAACATGAAGGTATCCAGTCAAATGTAGATTAAGTTTTCCAAAGAACAAAGTGTTTAAAAATAAAGTATGATGTTTCGTTCATTAATGAATTCACACTTGCTGTGGTGTTTACTAATGCAACACTTAGGGACATGATATTTTTGGAGAATAATTAACCACCCCATCCTTATTTTCTAAACAGCACATCCCATTATCTTTTTTTCCTCACTTCTGCAGCGACTCAGTCTGAACAGTTATCATGCCACTGGTTTTTATACACCTGTATGCACAAGCATAATTATTCATGGATAAAGCACATTAGCAGTTTCATCAAAAAAGTTATAATGAAGCCAAATGGAAATTAGTCATTTTATAATTGTGGGTTAGGCAAATGTAAGTCTGATTTGTGTAGTGCATTACATTACTGTTATTTATTAACCACTTTCTCATTATGTTTTGCTGCATTTATTTTTCTGCATCCCTCTCTGTCTTGTTTTTGTATTTGTTCTTCTAATCCTTCTCTTATCTTACTTCTGAGGCATCCTTTTTGTTAGTGTGTTCATTGTTTTTTTTTTGTTTTGATAATGAGTTTGCAATGTTATTGTATCTGGTAACTTTTAAGTACCACAATTAAAAAAAGGTTTAGCTGAAAATGAATGCAGTCTGAGACAATATGGTACAATTGCTGTAATATTCTTTTTGTTGTTGTTCTTTTACTTATAAATGGTTTGTAATGCTCACCAGTGTGAATATTGGTAGTGTGAATATGGTTATAGAGGACATTGTAGTGTTGGCAGATAACACACACTGCAATCACTCGCATATATTACCTAAAATAACAAAGTCCACTAAAGGTGGTAGAGCATTCTCACATTTGTTGTGTTCGGGGCTCAGACACACTCTCCCAGTTTAATTGCAGATTGAAAACGTATCTTTTTAGCCAGTCCTACACATAACACACATCACATATCATACCTTTGTGCTTCAGTACATCTGATCACGTGCACATTGTCAACTTGTGCTTGTTAATATTATAAACAGCAGCTACAATAATTCCTCTCCACTGCTTCTCTTTCTCCACCCATCACAAGGCATCCTGAGGTTGCGCCAGCTTCAGTCATTTCCCAAGATTATGGACCTTTAAAGAAGTAGATGCCAAACCCCGCATACATCCCGAACCATCTATAGATGGACCAGCACCATTTAGATTCCACTTCATGTGGAGTTTTGACACTGGACCTCCTTGAGTGTTTAAAGGCTCTGGCATGGAGAAGCTGGTGTTGGATCTGTGATGATCTCGAATGTTGAGCTTTTTAATGAGTTGCTCAGTAGCTCCTGGTTCCATAACGTCAAATGACTGTAAAAGACAATAGAAAGAACATTACTCACAATCTTACATTCCACTGCTCATGTTAGTTCTCACTCGCCGGTGTTCTGTGTTGTTTAAAGATTTATAATTACACTCTTGATATCACCTCTCAAGGTTGCTTCCTTATAACATCTAGGGGAGATTTTTAGTCCCACAGTCACTCAGGCTGCTCATCAGGGATAAATACATATCATTCAACTTAATTCTTACATTTTGTAAAGCTGCTTTGAGACAATGTCCATTTTGAAAAGTGCTATAAAAACTTCACTTGACTTGATCTAATCTACTAATCCATAAAATGACAGCATCACATTTTTTTCTGCTGACCCGGAGTACAATCTTTTTTGTATTAATATTACTATATTTACAAACTATTTCTGTAATTTAAAAAAAGTGACACTTATTCAATAGAACTGACAATCACTGAATAATTCACATATGTCACTAGGCTAACATGCTTTGCATCAAAAAATTCTTTAAAATCTTTTTTTTATTCATAATCCATAGGCTTGGATGATATAATTGAGGGGCAACAAATATTTTGTAATTTGTTAAAACATTATACATAAACATTATACATCAGAAAAATATAAAACAGTATATAAGTGGAACTACATTTATTTTAATTTGAATAAAATAGACTTTTATACACCAACCAGGCATAAAATTATTACCGGTAAAGTTCAACACAATCATTCCTCAGCACATGATTGAGAAGTTGAGCCTACTGGGCCTGAACACCTCCCTTTGTAACTGGATCCTGGACTTCCTGACTGAGAGACCTCACTCAGTATGGATCGGGAACAGCATCTCCAACACCACCACACTGAGAATTGGGGCCCCCCCAGGGCTGTGTGGTCAGCCCACTGCTGTTCACTCTGCTGACTCACGACTGTGTAGCAATGCACAGCTCGAATCATATCATCAAGTTTGCTAATTAAACGACCGTGGTGGGTCTAATCAGCAAGAACGATGAGTCAGCATACAGAGAGGAGGTGCAACGGTTAACTGCCTGGTGTGGAGCAAACAACCTGTCTCTGAACATCAACAAAGCGAAAGAGATGGTTGTGGACTTCAGGAGAGCACAGAGCGACCAATCTTCACAGATTATTGATGGATCCTCAGTGGAGATCGTCAAGAGCACCAAAATCCTTGGTGTTCATCTTGCGGACAACCTCACCTGGTCACTCAACACCAACTCAATCACCAAGGAAGCCCAGCAGCGTCTCTACTTCCTGAGAAGGCTGAGGAAAGCTCATCTCCCTCCCCCACGTTCTACAGAGGGACCATTGAGAGCATCTTGAGCAGCTGCATCACCGCCTGGTTTGGAAACTGCACCGTCTCGGACCGCAAGACCCTACAGAGGATAGTGAGGACAGCTGAGAAGATCATCACAGTCTCTCTCCCCTCTATTACAGATACATACACCACACGCTGCATCCGCAAAGCACACAGCATTGTGGACGACCACACACACCCGGCACACACACTTTTCACATTCCTGCCATCAGGAAAACGGTTCCGAAGCATTCGGGCCGTCACATCAAGACTGTGCAACAGCTTTTTCCCGCAAGCCATCAGGCTAATTAATACACAAAACTGAAAGGGAACTCACATACACACACACACACACACACACACACGCATTCAAATGTGTGTTATCAATCTGTACAACCTGGACTTAACACTTAACACACACTCATCACTCATCTCAATCCATTCCACCATCATCTATTTATTATTATTTATACTTAACTGTACTACACTCTTTAACTGCTGTTTTTTGCACCTTTCACTGTATTACTCTTTACATGCCGTCTTTTGCACCTTTGACTATTATATTGTTTACATGCTTTTTTTGCACCTTCGACTTTATTATATTATATTATACTACACTGTTTACATGCTGTCTTTGCACCTCTTGACTGCTGCTGTATTTTTGCACTACATTGTGTTTCTTATATTTACTCCCGGGTATAGTTTTTACAGTTCACAGTACTGTATAACCAAAGTATACAGTAGGTTTACTGGTCAGTGCTATCTTGGTTTTGTGTCTTGTCTTGTAATGTCTGTCTGTACTGTTTTTTGTCTGCACTGTTTGCACCAGGTTGCACTCGATGCACTTTATGTAGCTTGTGTTGTGTTGTAGCTTTATGTTGTTGTTTAGTGTAGCACCAAGGTTCCGGAGGAACGTTGTCTCATTTTTACTGTGTACTGTGTACCACTGTGTATAGTGGAAATGACAATAAAAAGCCTCTTGACTTGACTTGAGCACTGATTATCTCTTCATCATGGCACCTGTTAGTGGGTGGGATACATTAGGCTGCAAGTGAGCATTTTGTCCTCAAAGTTAATTTGTTAGAAGCAGGAAAAATGGGCATTTGAGCAAGTTTGACCAGAGCCAAATTGTGTTTCCTTTATGCAGTGGTTAGTATCTATCAAAAGTGGTTCAAGGAAGAAACAGTGGTGAGCCCGCGACAGACGAGCTACTGCAGCACAAACCGCTCAAGTAGTTAAAGCTGTTAATGTTGGGCAGTTGAGTACTGTTTTGGCAGCAAAAGAGAGACAAACAATATTAGACAGGTGGTCATAATGGTATCCTTTATGACCACCAATGGTGTTCCTTCCTTGGACCACTTTTGATAGATACAACATCCCACAAGAGCTGCATTTTGGAGATGCTCTTACCAAGTCGTCTAGAAATCACAATTTGGCTCTGGTCAAACTCACTCAAATCATTACACTTGCCCATTTTTCCTGCTTTTAACAAATCAACTTTGAGGACAAAATTTTCAACTAACAAGTGGGTGGGATAACTTTCACTGCACTTCATCATAATGTTATAATGTCATAATGTTATGCCTGGTTGGTGTATATTTACCAACTTAAAATTTAGAAAGAAAATCATTTTAGGTCGATATTCAGGAAAATCATGTTTTTTCTATTCACCCTGTATACTCTATATATTTTCATTAAAAGCATTTTTATATTAATACTTTTGGAATATTTACATTCTTCTTCTTCTTTCAGCTGCTCCCATTAGGGGTCGTCACAGCGGATCATCCATCTCCAAACCCCCTGTCCTCTACATCCGCCTCCCTCACCTTGTCTCCAAAATGTCCTACATTCGCTGTCCCACTAATAAACTCATTTCTCCTCGTCACTTCCAATGAAAACCTCAACATCTTCAGCTTTGCTACCTCCAGCTCCACCTCCTGTCTTTTACTCAATGCCACTGTCTCTAATCCATACAACATTGAAGGTCTTACCACAGTCCTATAAACTTTCCCTTTCACTCTTGCAGATACCCTACTATCACAAACCACTCCCGCCACTCTTCTCCACCCACTCCACCCTGCATGCACTCTTTTCTTCACTTCTCTAACACACTCTCCATTACTTTGCACTGTTGACCCCAGGTACCTGAACTCCTCCACCTTCACCACCTCTTCTCCCTGCAACCGCACCCCTCCACTGCTCTTCCTCTCATTTACACACATGTACTCTGTCTTACTCCTACTGACTTTCATTCCCCTACTCTCCAGCATGTACATCCACGTCTCCAGGCTCTTCTTAACCTGCTCCCTACTCTCACCACAAATAACCATATCATCCGCAAACATCATGGTTCAGGGAGACTCCTGTCTGAGCTCGTTCGTTAACCTGTCCATCACCACTGCAAACATGAAATGGCTCAGAGCCAATCTCTGATCCAGTTCAAACTTCACCTTGAACCAGTCTGTCGTTACTACTGCACACTTCACTGCTGTCACACTGTCCTCATACATGTCCTGCACCACCCTCACATACTTCTCTGCCACACCTGACTTCCTCATACAATACTACAACTCCTCCCTCGCCACCCTGTCATACGCTTTCTCTAAATCCACAAACACACAATGCAACTCCTTCTGACCTTCTCTATACTTCTCCATCAACATTCTCAAAGCAAATAATGCGTCTGTGGTGCTCTTCCTTGGCATGAAACCATACTGTTGCTCACAGATGGTCACCTCTTCTCTCAGCCTGGCTTCCACTACTCTTTCCCATAACTTCATGGTGTGACTCTCAGCTTTATTCCTCTGTAGTTACTGCAGGTCTGCACATCTCTACTTCTCCATTCCTCAGCCATCCGCTTACCTTCCAAATTCTTGTTGAACAATCTGGTTAAAAACTCCACTGGCATCTCTCTTAAACATCTCCAAGCTTCTCCCTGTCATCTGGTCCAACTGACTTTCCACTCTCCATCCTCTTAATCGCTGCTCTCACTTCCTCCTTATTAATCCTATCCTTTTCCTGCTTCACCATCTCCACATCATCCAACCTTCTCTCTCTCTCATTTTCCATATTTATCAGCTGCTCAAAATACTCCCTCCATCTTCTCGACACACTCTCCTCACTAGTCAACACATTTCCATCTCCATCCTTTATTGCTCTAACTTGCAGCACATCCTTCCCAGCTCGGTCCCTCTGCCTGGCCAATCGGTGCAAATCCTTTTCTCCTTTCTTAGTGTCCAACTTCTCATAAATCTCCTTATTTGCCTTTTCCTTGGCTTTCACCTCATCCCTCTTCACATGCTGCCGCATCTCCTTGTACTCCTGCCTACTTTTCTCATCACTCTGTGAATCCCAATTCTGTTTCTCCAACCTCTTTCTCCTTATGCTTACCTGCACTTTTTCATTCCAACCTCTACATTCCTCTCCTTAAAGCCATACCTACCCATCACCTCCTCATCCCCTCTGTTCCCTTCAGCTACATGCTCAAATCACCAATCTTTCATTTCTAGGTACACCATCTACCACTTCATCTAACTCAATCTAACTCACAACCATGTGTGGAGCATAGGCACTGGTGACATTTATCATCACCCCTTCAACTTTCAGCTTTACGTTCATCACCCTATCAGAAACTCTCTTCACCTCCACTACACTCTTATTGTACTCTTCCTTCAGAATCACCTCTTCACCATTCCTCTTTCCATCCACACCATAATAGAACAGTAATTAACCCACCTCCAATGTTTCTGGCCTTACTCCCTTTCCACTTGGTCTACTGAACACACAACATATCTACCTTTCTCCTCTCCATAATATCAGCTACCTCTCTCCCTTTATCAGTCATAGTACCAACGTTTAAACTACACTTCTCCTTTCCCTGCTGTCTCTGTAGACGTCTTCCTCCTCTCCTTCTCCTCCTTCGTTAATTGTTAAAACAAGAAAAATATGGTCATTAGAAAAATGCTTCTTGTACTGTTTGATTTCCTAGAGCAAGATTTTTCTTCATCTTTATTTCATAATATTTAGTATAAAGCATGGAAAATACAAAATACATTTTACATAAATACCAAATTTAAGAGGTGCATCCTGCATACGATTTATCCAGCTAAACATGTTTGAGGAAGATTTAAATTAAACATTTGATATAACTTTGAGTTTTGAAAACTGAAAAAAATAATCAATTCTCCATTATTTTATCACTGTATTTACAGTGGTGTGAAAAAGTGTTTGCCCCTTCCTGATTTCTTATTTGTTTTCATGTCTGTCACACTTTAATGTTTCAGATAATCAAACTAACTTTAATATTAGTAAAACATAACACAAGTGAACACAACATGCAGTGTTGAATGAAGGTTTTTATTATTGCGTAAAAAAACAAAATCCAAAACTACATGGCCCTGTGTGAAAACGTATTTGCCCCCTAAACCTAATAACTGGTTGGGCCACTCTTAGTAGCAACAAATGCAATCAAGTGTTTGCGATAACTTGCAATGAGTCTGTTACAGTGCTGTGGAGGAATTTTGATCCACTCATATATGCAGAAATGTTGCAATTCAGCCACATTGGAGGGTTTTCGAGCATGAACCACCTTTTTATGCTCATGCCACAGCATCTCAATAGGATTCAGGTCAGGAATTTGACTAGGCCACTCCAAAGTCTTTCTTTTTTTTTTTTCTTTCAGCCATTCAGAGGTGGACTTGCTAGATGTTTTTTGGATCATTGTAATGATTTGATCATTAACCCAAGTTCGCTTCAGCTTGAGGTCATGAACAGATGGCCAGACATTCTGCGTCAGGATTTTTTGGTACACAGCAGAATTCATGGTTCTATTTATTACAGCAGGTCTTCCAGGTCCTGAAGCAACAAAACAGCCCCAGACCATCACACTACCCCCACCATATTCTACTGTTGGTATGATGTTCTTTTTTTGAAATGCTGTGTTACTTTTATACACCAGACATAATGGAACACACACCTTCCAAAAAGTTCTTTTGTTACATCAGTCCACAGAGTATTTTCCCAAAAGTCTTGGGGATCATCAAGATGGGTTTTTTTTTTGGCAAAACTAAGACGAGCCTTTATGTTCTTTTTGCTCAGCAGCGGTTTTCGTCTTGGAACTCTGCCATGTGGACCATTTTTGCCCAGTCTCTTTCTTATGGTATAGTCATGAACACTGATCTTAACTAAGGCAAGTGAGGGCTGCAGTTCTTTTGGATGTTGTTGTGGGGTTTTTTGTGACCTCTTGGATGAGTCGTCGCTGTGCTCTGAGGGTAATTTTGGTCGGCCGGCCACTCCTGGGAAGGTTCTCCACAGTTTTTTCCATTTGTGAATAATGGCTCTTGCTGTGGTTCACTGGAGTCCCAAAGCTTTAGAAATGGCTTTATAACCTTTTCCAGACTGATGGATCTCAATTACTTTCTTTCTCATTTGTTTCTGAATTTCTTTGGATCTCTGCATGATGTCTAGCTTTTGAGGATCTTTTGGTCTACTTCACATTGTCAGGCAGGTCCTATTTAAGAGATTTCTTGATAGCAAACAGGTGTGGCATTAATCAGGCCTGGGTGTGGCTAGAGAAATTAAACTCAGGTGTGATAAACCACAATTTTAACAGGGGGCAAACATTTTTTCACACAGGGCCATGTAGTTTTGGATTTTGTTTTCCCTTAATAATAAAAACCTTCATATAAAAACTGCATGTTTTGTTTACTTGTGTTATCTTTTACTAATATTTAAATTAGTTTATGTTTATGTAATATTTTAATTAGTTTATTAGTTTGATGATCTGAAACATTAAAGTGTGACAGTCATGCAAAAAAATAAGAAATCACAACACTTTTTCACACCACTGTATTCAATATTCCATTGAAATGATTTAGAAAGGTATGTTAATAATAAACTGGGATGTGTGATAGGCATTTGTGCATCTGACATGCTTTTATTTTCAGAATAACATTTTGAAGTGTAAGAAACAATACATTATACAACTGATAATTTTATTAGAAAAATACCATATACACATAAATCAGTCTAATGTAATAATACAATGTATACCAATTTATGCAATGTTAATGGGACTGTTTAATACCCCCTGGTGTGATGCATTCAATAAATAAAACAATTTTACGAAAACAACAATAAAGACTGAACTCTTACTGTACACACTGTCTACCAGTAGATGGGAGCAGCACTGTGCGTCCACTGTTCAACATCCGGAAGTCGGAAGATTTTAATTGTTCCCCTTTTTCTTTTTAAAAATATATATAAATATGCATTATAGTTCCGATATATGTATGATATAATGTGTATTATTTGTCCAACCTTGTTGTATTAGTAAACACGAAACTCCGGTCTGTCGGCTTGTCTGACCGTCTATTGTACTACATATCCCATAATAAAGGGGATGACGTCACGAGTGAGCCGTCACCTCTTTTCTCTACATCCGCCTGCACCGGATCACGGAACTAGAGCCTGTTTATTTTCTCCAGCTTTAGCTGATCGTAATGAGCTCGAGTAAATAAAAGGTTTTAAGTGTAAACACACCCACACCTACACACATCAAAATCCAGGAAATAATTCAGAACGTGAAGGTGAAACTTTCTAGCTACCTGGGCAGCCAGTTCTACATAGAAAGGTAACTTGTTTATGTGCTTCTCTTTTTAATGAAAGCGTTGCTGGTTGTAGGATTGTGTTCGTTCTGTAACTCGATCTGCTCAATCAACCTCGAAGTTACTTTAGGACTAGTTTTTTTAGTTTTTTAAATGTTCATGTCAAGTATTTTTAGGATTTGATGTGTGTGATCTGGCTGTGAGCTGTCGCATTGTTTTTAGCTGACATTCTGATAGTGTACACAATATACAGCAATACTATCATATACTAACACTCGGTTTTTGAACTGATGTAGTAACGCTGGTCTTCTATACATTCACAAAGTGTCAAATTATTATTAAAAAGAAACTCCCAGGATATGCACCATTTTTTCATTTGTATGATGTTTTTGAGTGATGCCCAATACTAATTTTTGTACCTTCCTTGTGTCTTCAGGATCATCTGTTAAAATGTTGTCTGAAGGAAGTTCGTTTTTCAAAGGCATGCTCCTTGGAGGTGTCTTCTGTTTGTTTTTGTCACTTTTCGGCACCTTTAGTCCAACAGTTCCCCTTACCATGGAAGACCAACATCATCACCATCATCTCAAACCTCTCAGCAAAGAGGAGATGCAAAAGTTAAGTGAGACTCAGATGTCTGTTCTTGCCCAGCGAGTGCGAGTGTATTGCATCATTATGGTTACACCGAAGCTCTTGATGTACTGGGCGGCTGCCAACGACACTTGGAGCAAACACTGCGATAAGTCTGTTTTCTACACCTCTGAATCATCTAAAGCAATAAAGGCGGTTGATCTGCAGGAAAAGGACGAGTGGGTAAGGCTGCGTAAAGCGATCACGCATGCGTACGAGCATGCGGACGGCCTCCGCTGGTTCTTTATTGCCCGGCCTACGACCTTCGGTATCATTGAGAATCTTAAATATCTGGTTCTGAATAAAGAGCCCAGTCAGCCCTTTTACATTGGCCATGTCGAAAAGTCTGGCGAGCTTGAGTACGTGGAGTACGACAGTGGCATTGTGCTTAGCTATGAAGCAGTGAGAAGACTTATTGAAATATTTGAAGACGAGGACAGGTGCCCTGAGCAAGGTTACAGTTTATGGAAACTGAGTGAAGAGAAGCAGCTTGCTGCTTGCCTGAAGTTCAGTGGCGTGTTCGCTGAGAATGGAGAAGATGCTCACGGGAAGAGTCTCTTTAACAAAAAGAGTGTGAACACGCTCATTTCTGATAGCATAAAGCAGAACCCTGAAGATGTAGTGGAGTCGTGTTGCTCTGACATGGCCATCACGTACAGTGGCATGTCCCCAAGCCAGATGCAGGTCATGATGTACGGCGTGTACAGGCTGAGGGCGTACGGACACAACTTTCACGACTCCTTGACTTTTTTACCTCCAAAGAACTCAGACAATGATTAATTAATAACAATGACACTACTGATGTACCAAAACTGTTGCGTGATGAACGTTGCTAAAGTTCACATTGCCAGAAGATCAATGCACCACTGTAAACTGCTAGTTTAAAGAAATGCGGTAAACGAATATTTTTGTCGAATAAAGTTTAATAATGCTCTTGGTTAGCATTATTTGATTTAGTTTTTGGTGCCAAGAGACTGCTGGACAGGTTGTAATGTACAGTATAACTTTCAGAATCCGGTGTCTGTGTGAAAGGACACATTTCTGTCTCAACTTAACTAGGTGAAATGTTTCTTTTTTTCCTCTTTGATAATTGAAGTGAATTTTCACACTGCACCCCTGACCAGGTAAAGGGCAGTTACTGAAGAGAATGAATATTTAAGAAGTATTTTTATAGCCAGGGTTAGGAAATAAATCTGCTCAAAGACATAAGACCCAAAGACATGTTAATTACAACATACATTGTTTACAGTAGTGTTGTATAGTATATAATGGATGAATGAATTCATATTTTTAAAATGAAATATTGTCTTAATCAAGAACTACGTACAGCAGCGATTAGCTTCACGTCATTGTTTCTGGACTTGGGTACATCTAATGGACCATATAAATCAGAAGTCTTTATAAAAATAATAAATTGTGTTTTTAGGAGTGTTGAATCAGGGCTATAATGAAAAGTGATGCTTTACTATTGTGTTTTAAAAGCTATGTTTGTTTGTGGGGGGTTTTGTATGTGAATATAGTTCTATATTTGGGTAAAAAGATGTGAATTAATGGGACATTTGGTTCTTTTTATTGGATTCGTCTAGATTCATTTGATCACTGGTTTCTGATTATAAGTGAAAAAACATGATGAATTTAAAGATGTTGGGGGTCTAAATGATGTGATATTAAATTTTCATAATTTACAAAATTCATAAAGATTTTGTGTTTGTGGTGGGGGGACATGGCAATTTGTTTAGTTATAGTTTCAGAATATAACATTTGAAAAGTAGATTGCATCTGAAATTGAGCATATGTTGTATATTTTGTAAGTGTTATTTTAGAACAATACCATTAAGCTATTATTGAAAATTAATATTTGAATGAATATTTAGATTTTCACAGATCCAGTGGTGGACAGTAAGGAAATGTTTTTACTTTGTTATTGTACATTCAAGTATCTGTATTGGAGTATTTTCAGTTTTAGAAACTTTTACTTTGCTACATTTTACATGCAGAATCTCTCACTATTTACTTCACTAAATTTCAGAAATACAGTCTGTTTCTTGATTCTTTTCAAATGAACACTTATACTGCTTTAAATAAAAACCTGTCGCGAGGCCACAAGCAAAACCCCACAGTTCTCACGAGAGTTAGTATGGATTAATGGAACTCTCACTGTGTGCCTTTAACAATAGAAAATGCTCCTTTATAAGGTATGATGTGCCAAAATCAAACATTGAAGATCATAAATCATTCAAATATAGCTCTCATAGATCATTATTACTCTTGATACTTAAGTAAATTCAAAAGCAAGTACTTTTCCTCAAGTAGAAATGTTACTTTTACAGGAGTAAGCAGGTGATTTATACTCGATACTCATACTTCATCCACTACTGAATAAGAAAAAAACAAATGTATTACTGATATACGAGTTTCCACTTTACTACATAAAAAGCATTGCCCAATTTATCACTTACTATTCAAGTGTAAAGGAATTCCAAAGGACTGCCACTGCCCTGATGTGATAATGGTGATATTTTATTAACACTAACCTAGTAATATGGGGATGAGTGTGTGTCAGAAGTATGTGGACACCTGACCCATTTCATCATGACAATATCTCTGTGCACAAAGCAAGATCCATTAAGAGTGATTTTCGAGTGGAAGAACACTCTAATAATCTTGTGGTTGAATAAATGAATTCCCACAGCCCAGAAATCCTTCCCAGAAGATTGGAGATGGCAGCAGAAGCATATTAAAAGAGATGTGTAAAAATCACAAAAGGGTGTGATGGTCAGGGGTCCTCTAATATATGGCCACGTAGTGTATAGGTTGGAAGTGAACAGTACTGGTGGCTTTAAACCACTGAGAATAATTAGAAAATTGAAACGATCTTAACAATTCTCAATAGAACAACCTAAATCAACTAATTTAGCAGCAAATATTAACTGTAATTATTTTAATGTCATTGTTAATGATAATGCATATCTCTGTTAGCCCAAAGTCTAACTGTACACCTACATATTAGACTAAAGAGGAGATAATAAGAAATAATACACTCAAATCCAGTGTGAATGTTACTGCTGTAAAAAAAAAAATCTAACGATAACCTTAGCAGCATGAATAGACAATAATTACAAATATTGCTGATAATATATTTTTTATGCATACCCTTTGGTATCATATATAAGTATTAAATGTATTCAAATTAAGTATAATGTGTTAATTGACCAAAAAAATTAGATCCCAAAAAGACAACTTTACACTGCCATTTAGACTCTGGAGAAAAAGTCATACAATAAAACACTGATGTATAAAAAAAATATATGGAAAAAAAAACACCAATTCAGATTGGCTTGAATGGGGGTTTATTTAGTGCACTAGGTTCAAGATCTTCAGCGTGGTTTGCCGACGACATACAGCAGACAGGCAGGGAATGGTGTCTGGCAGTTCAAAGATTCTGATAACATAAAGCTGTTTTATGGTGGTGTTACTTATATGTCTTCATGTGCCACAGTCCATCATTAAGATAATGAACGTTTTCGATCCCGATCCCCTTGTTGACCTTTCCTCTGTTTTTAGGCATAATAATAATAATAATGATGGTTATTCAGAATATACCACAGATTACAAAACTTTATCATCTTGCTTGTACATTTCATGAATTTCATGTGGGTGTTGAGGTGAGGGACTAAGGTCACTTACATGTTGTCTGCAGTCATCTTCATCACACCCACGGAGAGCGCATGCTGCTTGCCTTCTGCCATTATCGCCTGACACAACGACTCAAGGATGCAAAATAATCTCTTATTCTGTGACAAAATGTAACATTTTTATCTTAACTGAAATATTCTGTTTTGCGTTTCTGTTAAAAGGATACAACTACCGTGTCCACGTTAGCAGGGTAGAGTTTTGCTCCTGGTGACGTCAGACCTGGGCACATGATATTCGCTCCACTCAGAACAAACTTGATAGCTCCTTTATCAACTTGTTGGTGTGGAAGTATGAACGGATCTGTAAAATAGTAGGTATACTGCATACATCAAGAAAAGTCTGCAGAAACCCTGCGTTAAGCATTATTTTACTGCTTAACAGTGCATCGGGGAAAGTATTCACAGCACTGCACTTTTTCCACATTTTGATATATTACAGCTTTATTCCAAAATGGATTCAATTTATTTTTGCTTTCTCAAAACTCTACAAATTCCCCATGATGACAACATGAAATAAGTTTGTTTGAATTCTTTGCAAATCTATTAAAAAAAATATATAAAAACAGGAACAAATTAATCACATACACAATTCAAAAGCGCTACTTTCCCATTGCACTGTACTAATCTCTTAACACATAAATTAACATCCTGTTATATTCAGTAGAAAATACTTTTTGTATTTTTCTAAGGTATGATGGATTGTAGCGGTTTTCCTCCTTGTTATGAAGCTTCAAATCATCTTAAGTTGTAGAAATGGTGCTTAAAAGTTTGTGAATGCTATTTTGCCAGTTACTATATTTCTGCTTATATATAACCTAAAAAATATGGGGGTTTTTGGGGTTTTTTTTTTTTTGCAGTCTGAAAGTAGATATAGGGAACCAAATGTGTCCAAGTATAATATTTTTGTCTAACTGGCTTCTCTATATCTACTATAAAAAATAAAAACCCTGATCTTCTTTTAAGTCATATTTAGAAAGACACTATCAGGTTGTGACCAATTCGCTTTATTTGTTTAATATGATCACAAAAATGATGCAAGTATAATATATTTGGTTTTGTTTAATTGGGTTCACTTTTGGGTCTTGTGCAGAAATATATACAAATTCTATAGGTTTCACAATTTTCCAAGCACCACTGTATATCAAATTCCTACCAGAATTTTTATTCTGTTCTAATCAGAGTTGTGTGAAGAATAAAATGACAGGAAATCTACGAAAACAATCATGATGTGATGACCCCACACAAAGCACCCTTTATTGTGGACAAAGATTATTAAAGTATTGCGCATTTTTTTAAAAATCACTCCAATTATGATTAAAAATGCTGTAGAATGTCCACGAAACAAGTGACTTTCTGCTATTATTAATGTTAAAAGGCTATTACAAAGGTCCTTCACCAATATCTTTTCATTTCTCGGTCTTGAAGTTCAAAATACAAATAAAAATGCACCTTACCATTTTATGATGAAAGAAAATGTACTGACTCTCTTAAAGTGCTGACGTTAAAAACTACTTCCAGAAATGCTCAATGTGACGTGTATACTTCTATTATGTCTCTACTTTTTATACATTTGCACATTTCTTTTCTTTGCTGCTGTAACACAAAAGTTCCCCACTGCAGGACGAATATAGGTATATCTTATCTTATCTTATCTTAAACATCTTGTTACAGAAAACAGCCCCCTATTCGCACTGACACTTTTTCTTGTTTTTAACGGCACATTTTTTATCTATTTATTATTTAGATTTAGTTTATGTAGGGAATCCAAGATTCCAAGTCCCCTCACCTTCTGACTAATCAGAATTGGGAATTCAGTAGTTCATTCTGTTTCTGTTAAATAAATAATAAACCTAGATTTGCCTATTGTGTTTCTCATTAATCTGTGCTGATGCGAGGCGGGGTATTTAAGGTTTACATTTGTGCAGCAGTCGCAGGGTTGGGTAGAAAGGTCCTTCTCTCTGCCTGAAGAATAGCAACTCGCCATTTACAGTCAGAATTTCAATGTGTTCATGGCTGCAATAGTAAACAGAATACTATATAACTGAGACATCATCTTAGACACAGCTGATAAATTCAGACAAATAATTTAAAAAAAATCATTTACAAATGTTCAATTTCACATACCATCTGACAATTTTGACAGGATCCTTTTTGGGCATGATTTGATTGAGCCATGGGTCAATGTCAGGGAACTGCTCAACAAGCTGATTTTTAATGCCTTTGATTACAGACGTCTTCAGCTGAATGCAGTTAGAGACATTTTCTTTTTCGTCAAACCTGGAAGAGCAAATAATAAATAAACAGGAATGTCTGGATTATTCAAACAAATTGTTAGGGGAAAGAAGATCATGCAGGAGTGAGAGGATGCTCAGATAATATATGATAACACCTAAACACTAGCCCTATGTGTTATGTCTCTGTTATGCAAGTGTTGTTATGAGGATATGCTACTGTTTATCTCTACACAGTTACTGGAACATATACAGAGCAGGAAGTAGAAAAAGGTGGGAAGGTGTTTATTCCTTGGCATGTCAATAGAAGTCAAGTGTCTGTCTGAGTTATGATTCTGGTTTGCAGGAGGGATCGTTAAGAAAGGTCTTTTTTCAAAATCGTAGAGCTGGATTAGATCATTTATAATATATGAATATTATATGAATTGACTAAATGAATCATTTACGCTGTTAATTTAGTTTCAATCTAAAACGAGATCGTATCTAAAGACAATGACTCTTTACTACTAATCACAGGTACGAGAAAACAAAATATCAGGCTGTCTCTATAGCACTTAAACACAAATATATTTACCCATCCAAGAAACTTTACGTTAACCATAACTAATGACTGTAACACGGGATTAGCATTGAACCTCCTGGCTAGCTAGCATGTAGCCTGCTTTTATCAACTGAGAGCAGGTAGTAAGCTGTAAATGGAAAATAAAAAATAGAAACATACTACGCAATACACATGTTTCCAATTTCAAAAGTTGGATCCATCTGAGCATGAATACATTCACGAAAATATTCATTTACACGCATATGTTAATTAGCTAACTGTTACTTTATTATTTAAATAAGAAATCGAGTTAGGCATAGCCCATTCTTACTTTTTAAACATTCTGATGGTCGTATCGTTATGTGTCGTGGCGTTTAAGATTTTTAAAAAAAAAAGGGTAAGGACTCAACAATGAATAAAGAACATATTACAGAAGATATTCAATGAAATTATCGAGTCGGTCTTCACGCCGTGTCGTGAAGCAGCACAGCGCAGCAATCTTTACGGTAGATGGCTTGTCTTTGCGACAGTCGTTAGCATTTCACGGCAACTCAAACTATGAACAGCGATGGGTTGGGTTACAACCCAAACTTTATACACTCAGGGATTCCTGAAACTATTACATAAGCCCCGTGGGTATTTTATAAAACAAATCCAGCAATTCGAACATTAGACTCAGTATTTAACAGTGTAGAGTATTCTTATACATTGCATCTTAACCATTTATTCTGTTTTTTTTTCACCCTTTTTTGAGAAAACAGTCAAATATGAAATTATTAATAGTATCAATAAGCATTTGTGTGTTATTTAGATTCAGCCATAACACAAACCAAATAACCATAATAAAACATTGATTATCTTGTTACAATGGGTTTGCAAATGCATTTACAATGGTTATGCGAGCATCAAACTTAACTATGGAGCAATGGATGAATGTGGTACAGTTGAATAAAATTAGTTTTTATTTATTTTTACATCATATGGATGGCCAGGTGCTTGTGTGTCACTTAACTGAGAATAAGATGGCAGTATGAGAAGAAAGCATAGCTGATAGAGGCTCTGGGCAATGTTCTGCTGGAAAACTTCAGGTCCTGCAATTCAGGTGGATGTGACTTTGACACCTAAAGATTTTTCACTGAACAAGGACACCCTTTAATGACAACAGTATTATATAATAGCAGTAGATTCTTTCAGCATGATAATGTGCCCTGACACAGCAAAAAAATAAAATAAAAAATGTTTGAAGAATATGAGAAAGGTTTTAAAGTGTTGACTCGGTGTCCATATTCCAATCAAGCATCTGTGAAATGTGGTACACAAACCAGTACGAACCATGGAGTTCCTGCCTCAGAACTTACAGGAATTAATCTGCTATGAACATCTTGAAGTCAGATACCACAGCAGACCTTTAGCGGTTTTGTGGAGTCCATGCCATCAAAGCTGATTTGGGGCACAAGTAGAACCTATACTGTATTAAGCAGGAAGTGAAGAATGTGATGTGCGCTTGCTGCTTAGTACAATTAAAGGAATATTTTGCGATAATATCCTGACCCAAGACTCTTAAAGATCTTACAGTCTTCACAAAATCAATGTTCATGTATAATTCTTTTTAAAAATGCATTTCTAAATTGTCATAAAAAAGGGTAGTAGAATAGAAAAAGGACATGATCATGGAAACACAGTTGTTTAATCTGAAGCAATAAAAACAAGCAGATGTATTCAGACATGGGATAATTGTCCACTTATCATTTATCAAAACACTATAATCATACAACTCTATTCATCCAGTGATGCCATACAGGATCTTCTCAGTGTAATATGCCAAGGAAATACAAATCTTGTAAATACTAGGAGATTGTAACTATGACACTGCTGTGCTTCTATACTGTTCAGTGTTCGGAAAGAAAAATTCTTCATTGGCATAATTACATTTCTAATAAACTTTAAAAGACAAAGTTTACCCTCCAAATGCAATGAAACAGAATGTTTCGCTAGAAAGCCATCCTTAACATTTTTGCGGTTTTGTCCAAGTCTCATCTTAATCTGCAGTAATAAATCCATGCCCAAGATAGCTTGCAAGGTGTGTGTGAATGTGTGTGTGTGTTTGTAAACACAAACTGAAACAAAAAAAAATCTGGATAGACAGGACCAGATGTATTGACAGATTTAGCAGCATGAATTAGTTCTAGAATATAACGAGTGCTTGGTTTTATTTATTTTGGCACAGTTTAAGTACTTCGAAATTGTCTCAAGCCTTTTGCCCATTTCCAAACAACCTGTGACCTCTTCTAAACTCCAGTAATGGAGCTTGATTCTCCTTGTATTGATTCCCGAATAAATATGTGAAATCTGTAGTTTTAAATGTTATACACTCATGTTGCTACAGCACTCAACAAATGTCATTTTATTAGCAATTTTTTCCTCCACACGAAATAATGCACAGGATACACAGTCAATTAAAAGTAAACGTGACTTAAAAATAAACCAAAAAAAAAAAAAAAAACTGACTTGAAACAAATTCTGAAAAATAAATACACTTTTCATTCAGTTAATAATAATAAAAAAAAAAAACATGAGGGTGGGAGTCAGGTATCTGAGATTGTCCAATTCAAAGAGAAGAGCTCTGACACTGAAGAATATATTTCTTTTAAATGGGCATGCAATCCAGCCGAGAACATACCCCGGAGAACAATTTCCATTCAATTGCCGGTCACTGGGTTAAAAAGGGTAAAGATAATTGGAAAATTCTGTCCCACATGTGTATTCGGAACATCCTCCTTTTTCTTTTTATTCTCCACTCTTTCCTTCCTTCTACGCATTGCTCTCACTCTCTCTAGGCCACATAGTTGTACTGATTGGAGTTCTCCTTGTCTCTTTCCATGTAGTCCCTATCAATGAGTGACTCTATCCTCTTCTTCAAATCAGCAGGCTGCAAGGCAGAGACAAAAACATGGCATCAATTTGCATTCAGCTCCATAAGTATTTGGACAGTGAGGCAATTATTCTAGTTTTGCCTTTGCATACCACCAAAGATGTGATTGAAGTATAGTCATTTAGCTTTAACACGTTTAACAAACAACAGGATTATAGGACACATTCAACCATTTTTAAATACCAATAATATTGTTCATTAGGAATGTAATTGTTCAAGTATTCATACAGAACAGTTTCAGTACAGGACTTTCACACGTGCACCAAACGCAATCCTTGTTTTACGTGCACTTAAAGCGCAGTGTCATTGTGGCTACTCGGTCCGTACCGTGTGCCTAATCACTGACGCTTCCTGTTGTCGCCAACATTTTTACAACAGCGATATGGATTCTTTTGTGTTTTACGTACAGCTTCAAGAATTTCTCTTAAAAGGAGAAATTTCAGACAATTCCACATATCGATGGAGAGAACACCACTGACTCAGTTCCATTGGTAGCCATACTTACACTGCTATATCGTGATACTTTGGATCATAAGTGCGCCTTTCCTTATCCATACTCTTCCTATCATTCTAGCAAAAGTGTCCAAAGAATCTCGTTACAGGACTGGGCAGGCTTTCAATGTATCCTCCAGTCTTATTTAGTCTTTTTGTGCTTCTGTGTTATCAGCTGTTTGCATCTTGAGATAAACCCTCGGTATTTACATTCCTAAAGGTGTTTGTTCATTGTAGACTTTGATAATGACAAGCCTACCTCCTAGAGATTGTTCTGTAATTGGTCAGTGTTGTAAAAAAAAAAAAGTTTTCCTCCTTCACATATTTTGGATTTATTATTATTACATGTAAAAAAAAAAATGTTATTAAAGCACATGATTAAAACTGAACAAATTTCTCATCCTCACCTTAACAGGGAACTTGAGTTGGTTGTAAACCTCAGAGACTAGGAGGTTATGGCTCAAAGTCTTTCTCATCTTCATAATGCGAACAATGGCGGCATCAATCTGGTACTGCCGGTCCTGGAAAACACGCTCTGTAGTGCTAGCTTGTTCCTCCACCTGTAATCGTTCATAAAATAAAAAATGTTTAGTACCCTTCAAGAAGAGAGTTTATTTTCTGATTCAATTGCTGGCTACAGTACCGTTTCTTTCATCTGGATCTGGTTGATCTTAATCCTGAAGAGCTTGTGCTTAAAATCATCATTGCAGGAAAACTTGTCTCCATCTTCCACCTCTTTGCTTTTGGGGATTTTGGTGAGAACCCTTGCTTTGCCACAAGCCAGGGACTGGAGGGTTCGCCTTAACTCACTGTCCTCTGTACACATCAACAAAACATTTTATTTGCCTTATTTTTCTTTGAAACATTATTTTATATATAATATTATTATATAATGTTGCATTGCTCTGCTAATCAATAGACAGCAGATTTAGATAGAATTAGAGCATTCACCTGAATTACTATTTTGAATAATCTTGGTACAACTATAGGCTTTATTAAGATAAAATAAGTGTCTCTATTGCAGAAATCTCAATCATAATTCTAGTATTTTTAAAGTCTGTTTACCTCCAAAAGTGAGAAAGAAAAATGCTTTTGATTATTCCATTCTGGCTGCAGCATGACAACCGAACTGAATAGGCGTATTCACCCATCTCGCTAGAATATGCAAGAATCCCTAAATATAATAGAGTTAAAATGATTTCCTGAATACTCGAGTAATTCTAATAGGAAAAAAATCATTATTTGCTTCGATGCTTCGTTAAGTCTTTTTAACTAGACGCGGAGTATTGTGTTTCCCCACCAACTATTATCACTAATGCACCACCCACTAAACTCTGGAGCGCTCTAGACAGGTAAACATAGGAAAAGCTGCAGAATGAAAAATGGTGGAACGGGGAGAAAACAGCAAGGGGCTAGGAGAAGATTCATATGGAAGCCCATTTCCGGCAATCAATTCTTAGTTTTTTTTTCTCTCACAATTCCGACTTTTATTTTAGCCAATCGGGCAGAGTCGCCCCCTCTGTAGCGCCAGAAAGCTTTACACATTGAAAATGAAATAAGCTACAATCCATAGAATCGCATGGGATCAAACCAATCCTTCGATTCCTGGAGAAAACAACCAGCTCTGGAGACGGATCAAGACCGATAAGGCAGAGGAGCCTCGTTCACACACCAACAGCTTCAAATTTCTGGCCAACAGCAAATGCAAGAAATAAATTGGAATGTGAGAAAAGAACTCGTATAGCGAAGGAATAAGACAGAATTAGTTTTTTTTTTTATGTGCCGGAAACAAGCTTCCATAGATACAGGCCACGGAAAATGACAAAGTTTCCAAAGTTCAAACTTACTCAGAAAGGTTTAGGATAAAAACGGTCAGTCTAGACCCTGAATGCCTAGACCCCAACTTTCAAAAATTCCATGTTCTAATTTTTGATGATCGTCAAAAATTAACTTTTGAAAATTATCTGAGCTGCCATTTAAAACACCAGACAAACACAACAAATTCACAGTCATTTTAACAAATGAGGATCACCCACCTATTCCTGTGGCCAGCTTGATCTCTTCCAAGGAAAATTCTTCCCCTTCATTAAACATCAGCAGAACTAACGTCTGAAATAGTGACACTTGAAGCTCTTTCCTCCCCTTTGGAAAGTAAGAAAACAAGGTTGTCATTGAGCTACTTTCACTTGCATAGTTTGTTCATTATAAATGCCAAATCTACAAGCTAAATGCTACTGATTCATAGAAATCATTCATAACATTCAGTTTGGATTAACAGAAAAGCCCAACCCCATAATATGTGCTTCAAAAGTGGCATACCTCTTTGAACTCAGCTTTTAATACACAATGCCCTAATGTCGATTGCCACTGTAACTTTCTTCCGCTGTGCTTGCCTAGGTAAAAGGTCTTGAAAATTTCCTGTAGCCGCACCATCTTGGAGGAGAAAACAAAGAAAGATCACACTAAATTAGAATTATTGATAAGTTAATTGTAATACAGTAAATTTAAAAAAATCTTCCAAAATTTGCCAAACAAACCTCTGGAGGCAGATGAACTTCCATGGGGACGTATGTTGGCCAATACCCCATAGTGAGAATGTTCACAGTCAGCTCAATGTTACCTGGGATATTTTGGCATTGCATGTACTGAGGTGAAAAAAAAAAAGGTGTTAAGGTGCAATGTGAGCACTCAACCAATCAACTAATCTTAATAGTATATTTTAATAATCTATTACTTGTTTGAATTGCACCATGATATCTTTGGAGAGCTCCATGTCCTTGAACATTCCTTCCAATTTACTAGTAAAAGCTGCACCACATTCTAAATTAGCAACAAAAAAAGCAATCTTTAGTCACACTGTTCAAAGGTATAAATTAAAGCTGTACAGGATAATCTACAGACATGTGCAGCAGTTACCATGTTTCAGCTTCGAGAGCATCGACTTCTCAGCATCAACAGAGGCACTTTTTCCGACCAGCAACCTCTTTGCCAGGTCTTTTTTGTAGAAGGCCTCAAACACATCTTTGCCTATTAAACAAAAAACATCAGATGTTATAATAAAGCATTCTCTTTTTTTTTGGGTGTTTGGGGCGAGGGGGGTTAGTGCCGTGGCAAAGCTATGGGTGGGCCAATGTAGGTATTAGCCCACCTACTTCAAATTGTAGCCCACCCGATCAGAAGTTAGCAATTTTTTCGAAACGATGTTTAAAATCTATTGTTTAAAAAAACAATAAAAATAAACATCCTACCACTTTATAACATTACATATTCGGCTAAAAGAATGATTAATGCAATAGTGATTCGTCATTGCCAGCAGTTCCCTCTCCATATAAGTCATATAAGGGCATCCAAATGAAAAGTTGAATGTGATGCTTTTATTTCTGTTAGTCCTGCCCAGAACGTTGTTTTTATGAAGTAAGGTCTTGATGTGAGATTTGCGTGTTTGCGGAGTTGAAAAATATGAACCGGTCGACACTTTAAAGCAGCCGGAACGGTTTATCCCAAGTGCTGAAAGTTTAACGCTGAATTCAGGCCATCACAAATTTTAGGAAAACCGTATTGTAATTCTTCCCCATGGTATGAGACGTTCGACTTATTGCAATACAGCACAGCTCACAATGCAATTATCTGTAAACTCTCTTCCACAGAATGGATTAAAAAAAACAAACAAAAAAAAAAAAAAAAATCTGAGCCAGGCCTGACTGATGCATCTGGATAGCAAAGGCTGCTTATAGACTATCCGATGGTAAAGGTACAGAATTTGATCAGTTAAATAAAGACAAAGCAATTGGGTCTTTTGTGGAAAAAAATTTAGGTACACATAAAATAATTTCAGAGAAAGTGAGGAAACATTAAACAGGTGGATTTGGAATTGTTCCATTTGCTTTCAAACTGGTACAATGAAAACTTTGAAAGGATCTCACCATAAATAAACCTGAATATGATCATAATCTTGTCCAGCATCTTCTCAAGTTCTTCATCTGTGGCTTCCTTATTCCCCGCCCGCAGTTTTGAATCCACATATTTCGCTGAAAGAGATTTATGGCAGTTATGGGAACATTCACTCAGGAATGCTGCTACTAACTTCCAAACTAGACTGTAATTTCTAAGGATTTCTAAGGATCTTACAAGAGGTAGTAAGAGGTTGCTATAAGAAGTTCTTACCTATGAGCTCTGCAGGTTTGTTCGGCCGCTTGTTTATAAAGGTCTCGAAAGCTTCCTTCATTGCATTTACAAACTTTTCATTTTTCATGAAGCATATCTCGATGATGGAATCCACTTTATCCTTGAAGTCCAGCAGCTCCTGCACCATTGTCTTGTCTTTCTCAGGATTGATAACTATTGTGCTACCAAAGGCCTATAGCATAAAAAATATCAGCATAAAGAGGAAGGATTTTTTTTTTTAATCAGCTAAATCACTCCTAGATCTCTTTTACCTTGATATACTCAATCCAGTGCTGCAGTAGGACCTGCACTCCCCCTCGAACACGACTGAACAGCTGATACAGCAAAGACAAATCCTGGATACGATTCTCATCCAGCAGATGATTCAACCCTACCACACCATTACAAAAGCATTTAGCAAAAAAAAAAATCTACGTTTTCTCTACCAAGGAAAAAAGATTTACATCTAATTCAGCCCAACAGTGTAGAAAATATCACTTAAATTTTTTTATCTTTTGGACAGACTAGTACCTTTCTGAAGCGTTGCGGTCAGATGTTCACCAAGTAACTGCTTCTCCACAGTGGCAATAAGGGGTTTTCTAAAACAGATCACACCAACAGCCAGTCACAAATCCAACATCCCTACGTAAAGAAAATATCCATTTTTTGAAAACTCATTATGAGTTTAAGCATTACTGTGTGCTCTGGTCCAAATATGTGATGACTCTGTCGGCTTCCTCCTCCAAACGTTTGTTTACATGATGGAGATACTCTGGCACCTTCAAAAGAAAAAAATTAAAGATTTATTCATTATTTATTTGTAAGTGCAGATTTTATACATGGAATTTGGTGGTCGGTTTATTTTTAATTAGTTACAGCATGTAGAAGATGCCACACAGGAATTTGAAATGCTAACAAAAAGTGTCGATTCAAAATTGACACATTATATTTAATTTAAATAATAAAAAAATATTTTTAAAAATGTAAAATAATTTTTGAAAAAATAACTTTTTTTTAAAAACCTGTTGGAATATTTCCTATCTGTCTGTGCTCTTGAGCTTTTACGTCTTATGGTTGTCACTAACGTCACTAAAAACAAGTAGACTTTTCAAAATGTTTGCAAATTCGGCAAAATAATAGTTCATTTTAGCTTCTGCAAACATTCACACACAACGGCTCTAAAAGGCTTATGAATAAAAATGCAAAAGGTGTCAACCATGTGTCCCCACAGTGTGTGTAACTATGTACTGTTAGCATAAACATAAAACAGTCTTAGCTGCAGGAAACAGACCAATTCTGGTCACCATTTTACAAAATGCTGACATTGTAAACAGCTACATCACCTCTCTTTCCTGTATCAGCCTCTGACCTTCTGCAGCATAAAGGCGATTTGTCTCCTCCAAAAAGCGTTGCTCAAATGAATCTTGATAAATCTGTCAAACATTTACAAAAATATAAGGTACAGGAAACATAAAGGTATGAATTGTATGGGTTTAGAAAACTGTAGGAAAAAAGGTGGATATACAAATGAAATGAATTGAGAAAACATCAAGGATGAACTTTGATAGAAACAGTTTTGAGATAGAGACCGGGTCTAAAACAGTTTTATATGTTATATAGACAAATATATTGAATCATTAGAAACAAATGTTAAATAAACAGTTGTTGAAAGTTTAAAATGCAATAGTCTTAATATGGCTAATAGTGAAAACTGTACCATAAAATAGAGCATGCAGCACATTTCTATTTCTAATTCCAACAATGTGTGAATTTATATAGGAAAATGATTAATCAGCTTTAATGTGGCTCGTGCAATTAAACTAGACTCTGAATATTACATAATCAACATTACAGCACCTGTCAAGAGTTTTGGAAACACCTAGTCTTTTTTTTATGACACATGCACATCCTATATGTTTATATATAACAAAATAATAAAAGGCCAAAAGCACACACACATTTTTGTCTCTAACAAAAGAACCATTAAGACGGACAATAGGAGAGATGATGTTACCAGACTGCCTTATACCCACAGTCAGAACGGAGGTGGAAGCTTAATGGTTTGAAGATGTTTTGGAACAGGGAAGGTTGGAAACTTATTCCAGGTGAAAGGAATACTGAATTGCTCCCATTCCACATCTGTACTACAGGACCTAACTTCACTACACAACAAAACAATGACCAGAAACACCAGAGAGCAATCAATCACCTGGAGTGTTATCTGTAATGGAATGGCCTGCCCAGTCACTACACCAAAATCATTTAAAACTGCTTTAGGGAGAGCTGTATCACAAGGTCAGAAAGAATTATCCAACTAGTAAAGAACACATGTGGCAAGTTTGACAAAAAAAAAGCATGGCAAAGTATTTCAGCTGTTTATACAAACAAACTGTCTGAACGCCATATTTGTCTAAAGATGTTTTTCATGCTAAGGGATGATTTTCCAATGAAAATAAAGCATACACTCTGTACATTTATATATTTGTTTTTTTGTCAAAATAAATGTTCATACTGTTACATTATCTAGTTTGTTGCATATAAACAAAAGGTACATGCAAATCTTTCTCCTATAAGCCATAAAAGACCCATAAAAAGATTCTAACCTTTCAACAGGCACTGTCAATATCTACTTCAAAAAGCCCAAAACATTTCATAAAAGAAAATAACGAAAATCCATTTGTGTCCATTGCAAAAATGAAAGGTTTTACAGTAGTTAAGCTAGGTTTACAAATACAGTAACTAGTAGCACAAAGCACCTGGAGGACAATCATTTACAGCAAGAGACTTTTCTCAACATGAAGTAGAACATTTTTACTACTACTGGGAGTGAATAAAACAGCATGCACATGATCCAACTCCTGATTTGTGGCATGCCAGATGCATCACCAACTGACAAACCAGACTTCATAGACACCTCATAGTACAACAAGTTTATAGCTATGAATCACATGCACTTTAATTGTCTTTAATCCAAATCATAGTTGCAACCACGTTAAACTCTATCACCACTGAACACACCTACATCAAGTCAACATTGGCCATGTCGCCATGCACTGTGAGTCGCTGTACATCATGTGTGAATGTAGCTTATGAGTGTGCTTTATTTCCACAGCTAGTTTGTGTAATGGTTTAAAACACAGGGCCAAAATGCAGTAACCAGGAAAAACTATACAAAAAAAATCTTGTACCACAGCACTGCTTCATTCTCAATTATGATTAACCTGGAAAGTTTCATTTTAAATAAAAGCATGGCTTTGACATATATCTTAGCAATAATGCAAATCAGTTTTATATTAATGCTTGTTTCTAGAGTTACAACTTGTTACATAGTGGCTGAATCAGATTTTTTTTTGTCTGATGCTTAAATATGGATTTTTCTTTTCTGTGAAGACATTTGGAACTACAATTAAAGTACACCCTCTTTTAATTCTTTAACCTTTCAGGACATAATAAAAAACATCTAGTCATGTGGTGTTTATCTGAGGATGTATTCACCTGAACAACACGACATATTACACCATAATTTTACAAAGATTAAGCCAAAATGGAAGTTTCATGTGTGAAAAAAGTAAGTCTACCGTATAATTTTATAGCCTGCAGAACCACCTTTAGGAGCAATATCCTGAAGTAATTGTTTATGACTTTACCAGTCTTTCACATCATTGTGGAGGAACATTTTCAGTTCATTGGGGTTAGTGTGCATTTATTTATGATCAGCTCTCATAAGGCCCTTCAACTGAATATAAGTCAGGTTGTGGTCTAGACATTGACTAAGACATTTTTAACACCTTGATTCTGTTCTTTTTCAGCCAGATTTGTGCGTGTGCTTGGGATCATTGTACTTTTGCATGACCCAGTATCAGACAGATGACAAGATGTTCAGGTCCTGTGGCCGCAAAACAAGCACAAATTATGAAACCTCATCATAGTGAACATCATAGTGCTTGACAGTTAGTATGAGGCATTGCACAGTCTGATCCTGGAGAAGATCAGCAACTGTCATAGATGTTGCTACTTAAAAAAATAAAGTTCCTTTCTAGAATGATGGCCATTTGTTTGGAATTTGGCCTTATATCCATTTTCAGATTGAGACTGATAGGCAGCTACAATTGCTTCTCCAAGATCATTGCTGATGTCATCACCTGACTGCTAATTAGCCTCTTAAATCATAATTTCTTCACAAACTGCTTTTCCAATTTGGCTTTATTTTTTTGTAAAAATAAATAATGACACTATGTATTATTTTGTGTTGTTTATTTGAGCTCGTATTTACCTCATTTTAAAACCTGCTTAGGACCAGATCATTTTACCTCGATACATACTTAGCGTTTTTGGTAGGACTAAGTGGCCACTGGAAAGCGTGCAGGCATGCGAGCATTGATTTCAAGGTTTTCCTTCTTGTTTTCTTTTGCAGTTTCTGACTGAATCAGAAAAATAAAAGTTGGTGCTTATAATTGCTAGAACTCAATTGTTAAAAACTGACTTGTTGCTTGGACATTCCACAGCTTTAAAAGCAACAATAAACTGCCAAAACATGACATTTCCTTATTTTAATACAATTCCTAAATGATAATTTTTTTTTTTAAATAATAAATAATAACCTGCAGCTGTATAAAAGAAATAACGCACTCCAGGACATAAGAGTTATAAGAAAATATGCAGTTATAACGAAATAATCAATTCTGCTTCACATTCCTGTCAGACATATTTAACTGTACAACCTGAAGCGTTTAATTTCTAATCCTTCACACATACAGATCGAGGTTTAGTATTACCTGTAGGTCAGAGAGCATGCTCAGTAGACTCCTTAGCAGAGAGCGATCTATAGCCTCGCCATTGCGTTCTCTCTCTATGAGGAGCAGGATCCCATCGATTGTCTTGCTCTGTACTTTCCAATCACTGATGATGTAGAAACGAAACAACTCCAGCCCCATGTCCCTGAAGATATAAGAAATATGATTCAGTTATTAATAACTTACTAATTTAAACAATAAAAAATAATTCCAGCAAATAGGAATACATACCAGATAGATGGCAGCATTGAATTTTGTAAAACATATGTACGGTCCAAAAACAAAAATATACTCCTAATCATGATCTGGTCAAATAAAGCAAAGTCAAGAAGAGAAAGAATTACATTGTTGCATATAAAAACAAAGCCAAGTTTCTAAGAGTAAACAAAAAAAAAAGAACAAGAATAATGCAGTAAAACATTTGTAAACCAAAAAATTATAATACAATTAGTTTACATTAAATAAACACCACTGTCCTGCAATATAGCAGCGCTATAGAAAAATCATGGGGATAAATCAATCCAAATTCCCAGCTTTACATTTGTGACCATTAAAAAAATACCAAAATGGTGGTATGAGTAAATAATGACACCACTACACATTAGTGTTGTATATTACACATAGGTACAAACAGAACATGCTTTTCAAGTGGCATTATTACAGACATATTTACAAATATTTACAAAATAATCATTAAATTCAATGGTTTAATTTCAAGGTAGTTCTCTTACCATCTGTCTGCAGTGGTCTTGCCAACATTTGTCTATTTTCTTTAAGAAAAGCACACTGTCCAGAGAGTCCGTAACAGCAGGGTTAAGAACAAATAGGCATCCTCATCATGTCAGGTCAATCAAAATTTAGCTAAATCTGGTATCATATCACAGCTTGTGTTTCATAGACTTCACATTTACTTGTAAACAAGAGCTACAGCAAGATTTTGAACACAGCAAACTGTGCAAGATCAACACGCTGAAAAGGATATTCTCGAAACTCATCGATTTGTGCCTTGATGTGGTCTTCGCATACCATCCTCAGCTGCTTATACAGCTTGGCCGATATCTTATGGGAGCACAAATTCTCAACAGCCTGAAAATATATGGAGAACATGGCAACGTGTATTAATGGGGAAACAAACAAACAAACAAAAACAAACTGCACAGTGTTATTAGAATATGCACCATTCTTGCAGAAAGGGTCATGTTATAGAAGGAAAAGCAGTACTGCCTGAACAAGGGCATCACTGTTAGGACCTGTTTAACCAGCAAGCTCACACGAGTCTACAATACCAAACACTTATATTCCCACCTGATAAAGCTCTTCCAGATTGTACTTTATTGACGTGCTATTCTGTATGGCCTCCACTGCTTCCTTCAACTTCTGCCATGTCTCCCGTGTGTAGTTTTCTGGCAATTTGGGCTTTTCTGTCAAAATACAGAATACAGGCTATAATATAATAATACGACAAGAAGTCAATTTCACCAAATAATAATACGTTCCTGACTCACTTATTGAACTGGGAAAACCGTATATAGAAATCTGCATGCTATGATTAAAGAATAATCAGGAGTCAAAATGTAGCATCCAATATACTGAATAATGGGATTAACTTTAATATGAAAAGCCTGGTTTGATTTTCATCATAAATGTGGATTTCTAATGAAAAGGTCTTCGTGTCATCTCAAATCACTTTTCATTAAAGCATATTTGGTATAGGTTCTGATACTTATATTTAAGGTAAAACTTCAACTTATATGGTAAATAAGTACTTATAAAGCATCTAACGCAACACTACTTGAGACTCAGTGTCCATGCTTTAGATTTATAAAGAGTGTCGTGTTCTGACGTGACAACTGTATACGTTCAGGTTCATGTCTATAATATTAAACATGAATGAAAATGAAAAGGCATATTTTCAAAGCGTCAAGAAAAAAAAACAGACATGGCGTAAAAGGCCAGTGGTTTTTTTTTTTTGTTTTTTTTTGTTTTTGTGGAGAGGAGGAGAAGGAGAGGGGGGGGTCTCTTTTACCCTTAAAGTTTTTGATCACAAGTTTCTTAGCAGCTCCAGGTTTGCTGTTGGTGAATGTCGCCGAGCCGGCGGATTTGGTGAGTCCGTTAGCGTGGCCGGAGAAAAAGGCGCTTTTCGCCTTGGAGCACGACGCTGTGGGCGACTCCTCTGCCATCTTCACATCCAGTCCTGCGCACTCTGAGCGCTCCTCGAACCGCAACTTCTTCTGAATGTGCTGCGCCGAGGAGGACGAGCAGGACGCGGCTCTGGTGGATCTGGGAGAAGCAGAGACGGAATCGGTGTCCTCCTCCTCCCTGTCCGAGCTGTGAATCTTCCTCTTCCTGCACGGCGTGAGACTGCTGTCGCTGTTCACATCCGAAGCCGCTGCCGCCGCCGCTTTGGCCTCTTGGCTTGGCGCTGGGGGATTAGGGGAAGGTAAACCTGTTGGAAACATGAAAAAAAGAAATACCCCCCCCAAAAAATATACCAAGTAGGTGATCTGCTAAATGCTGCGCTCCTGGAAGTGCTGCTGGTGAAAGGGTTTCTATAGTCCTTTGGCCCTTAGTGTTGGGGGGATAATAAATCCGAAAACCAAGCGTCCAGTCACTGTTTCGCATTAAAGAGACAATAAATTGAGAACTGTAGCCCTACTTAGAGCCTCTCTTTTCTTGTTATTGCTGGCAGAGGAAAGATGGTTGATTACTGCTTCCTCTTGGACACAAGCTTGTGAGATCCTTCAAACTGATTCCAATTCATTTCCGTCCACTTCACACACCACTGTACTCAGTATTAGTTCGGTCTGTATTTATATTTCGTTTCATCACTATATGGCCGTTTTATCTTTAAAATAACCCCGATTATATATAGTTGTGATAAACTTTACAGGCCGATCCGTTGACCTACCGGAAGTACTTCCTATGCTGTTGTGGTTAGCCTGTTAGCTCCGTGTCTTAGCTCAGCCGCTGCTCTGTACGCGTGGGGATTTCTCATGATCTGAGTTTGCCACCAGGGGGCGCGCGAGACCTGTTTCAACCGTACAGCGTGTATTTGAATTACAAACACAGCAGTCATCAGAGAATCACATTCAATAAAGTGAAGGAAACAGCATGAAAAGGGCTTTCGTCTGTTTACTCACATTAAATTATTTATATATCATCTGTATATACACTGTGCATAACTTTTGTAAATACAATGTACATGTTTCTTATTGTAAATGTCTACATATTTAATATTTCTCTACAAATACTGTGCCTTACACACATCTCGCTCAGTTTTACATTTCTCAAACTTTTTATTTTATAAAAAAAATTATAAGTCTGTCTTTTTCTCAGTATGTATACATACATATATTTATTTACTGTATATTTGCATATTTTTCTGCACTTGCTGTCTACCTGTATTATGCAGTACTATCTAATGCACTAACAGAACCTTAAGGTGTGTTTGGGATGGCATTCCACTGCAAAATGCTGTGGCATTCATGTTGGTTAAGTGTGCCCTTATTTTTGAAGTCACCAACAGTATCACACCTCCTGTTCACCCTCAGTCGAAGAGGGCAAAAGTCCACACATCCTTAACTCAAATAGAAGTATAGATATTCATGATTTGAAAGACTCTGGTAAAAATCAAAGTACTGACTATACTTTTTCACTCAAGTTTAAGTAAAGAAGTTTGGGCTCTGACATGTAATTAAGTAAAAAGTAGCCTTTATTCCTACCTGTTTTAGTGTCTTGCTGGTATTTGGACCTCACATAATATTAATATATTAATTCAAAATAATGTACATTTTGTTACATAATGAATGTATCCAGGCTAAACAACCATCATATAGAACACAAGCAGAGAAAAAATTATGATCATCAGGAATGTCTCTCTTCTCAGTCATGTTTACATTGCTGATTCCCTCTGTCTCAACCACTTTAGCCATACTTCTTGTTGCCTTCTGCCTTGCTTGTTAGCTTCATAGTCGAGTCTACATATGTGGTGTGTGATAATTAGGAAATGATACACCAGTGGAAGGTTGAAAAAGAAGGCCCAATGACTAGAAATAGGTTGATGGGTTTAAGTATCATGTCAACAAATAAACAAGGTTTATAAATATAATAAATAAAAAGCAAATATTTGTGTAAAAGGTTTTATGAGTGAATGTACAAAGTTGTGAAGTAAAATACCAGAAAAGATACCAGAAAAATATACTTAAGTATATTAACAAAGTATTTGTACTTCACTACTTCCCATCTCTGCCCTCAGTACGTTTAACAAAGACAGGGCGGTTAGAACAAAATAAACAAATGTGGACAGTTTTTCACTGTTTAATGTCCATTCCTTGTGTTTCTTGGATCAAGCAAGTCTCTTCTGCTTGTTGATTTTCCGAAATAATAGATTCTTTGACGCAATTTGAGCATGAATGCTTGACAAACCCAGTCTCCTCCAAACAGTGAATGTTGAAAAATGTCCATTTAACCTTTCGATGCATCTAATCTTTAAATCGGTGGTTTCTGAGGCCGGTGATTTTAGAAAACATGTTCTCTGCAATAGAGGAACCGCTTGGTCTTCCTTTCTTGGAACGGTTCACATGAGAGGCTGTTTCATCATCGCATTTTAATGGTTTTAATGATAACTATATAATTTCTAACCCTAACATGGATTTGTGCAGTAGTTGTATTAGCTGTAATAGGGCTAATGACCCTGTATTTAACATTTTTTTCTGTATAAAACAACTAATGGTCTAAAGCACAGAAAGAGGCAGAAATGTCACAAATGAACTTTTGACAAGGCATATCTGTAAAACCATTCCTTGTGGCTATCTCGTGAATATGAGAGAATGACACGAGTTTGGCAAGTTGTCATCAAAGCTCAATGTAGCTACTTTGCTTCAATCTAAAATATAAAACATTCTGGGTTATATAACACTTTTTGTTTACTACATAATTCCATATATTTTGGATGTCTTTATCATTAATGGACGATGTTGAAAGTTATAAAAATAAAGAAAACTCACTGAAGCAGAAGGTGTGTCCAAACTTTTCTTTACTGGTACTGTGCGTAAATATACTGGTACTGGTCTCCTTACGCTGTTGTTTTGTGTGCAAACGAACCTGGTGTCAGCTGTACCAATACTAATAATTATTATTAATAAAGAATCGTTTTGTATAATATGTGTTTTAGAAACATTTGTGAGTTACACATTTCCCTCGTATATTGTATTTGCCGTGGTATAAGCAAACAGCCACCTAGATTTACACGTGACACAAATATGAAAAAAATAAATAAATACATATATATATATATATATATATATATATATATATATATATATATATATATATATATATATATATATATATTAATCCTCTCTGTGGGATTTTGTGATACATGGCAACACGACTGCCTGTCATGTGACGTCCTATCAGCTGGGCTGATTTTTCAGGCTTTTATACCGCCTGCTCCAGCGCTCAGTCAGGTTCAGCTCTTTATTTTTTAAGTTCACACACGTCGGAGTCTCGGTTTTCTGGGAGCTGTGTGGCGAAATAAACGTGGAAATGTTGCCCTGCGTTTGCCTGTTCGTTTTGCTTCCTTTGTGTGGTAAGTGGACGTACATTTTTTTTTTGAGTGCGCCATTGGAGCAACTTTTTTTCTTAATTCCAAAATTTGAGGCCCGGATGTTAACAAGCGAACCCGCTTCCCGTTGTTTTGATGAAGCAAATTACTTACTGTTTATAAACTGTTGAATATTTAGTTTTATTAAGACATTTATTGGTTAAAACAGTGTTTGCTTGCACTATATAATTGTTCGGTAGCCTAAGTCTGACGCATTTTGATCCACCGCTAGTTAACGGTTTCTACTTGCTAGCTGTCTCCTCTGAACACCAAAAATGAAACGAAACACTTCGTTCCCAGTGTATCATTTACTCAATTACGCTAAATGAACTTAAGATGGATAAATTGTGTTTTTGGGGCATTGAAATAGACTGCCATTTCGTTGTGGTGTAGGCTTTTGAAGGACACGTGACCGCTGCACCTTTTCCTTGCATGTCTTCATCTGACACCATGTGACCAGGGGCGCTTGTTATACGAGACACCTTTGTACGATGCCTCAAGCTAATCATTATATCGTGACCTGGCTTTAATTTTCATCTAAACTTATCACCTGTGCGTGAGCATTTAAGTATCACTTGACTGTAAAATGCTTTGCTTTTTGAGGCCAGTTAATCTGATCAGGGCTTCAAGCCTCAGCATGACCAAGTGACCACTGTGACCAAGGCCCTAAATTCTCTCTGCTCCAGGGTGGCTGTATCCTGTGCTCTGACCCTGTGCTCTGACCCTGGCTTCCTAACAAGCTGGGATGTGCAAAGAGAGAATTCTACTTAGTTTTTGTGACAAATAAGGGCTCTTGTTTCCTCTTTTTTAAAGAGGTGTACTTATCCTTTTTTTTTTTTTTTTTGTGGTGACGGGTAAAGCAGGTATACATGCGTAGGTGAAGTTAATATTTGTGCCCTTTCACTTTCCTATTATTTAAAAAATTCTTGTCACTTAAATATCTTATTTGGACTCCATGAAGACTATTGAACTAATTCAGAATATCACTCCTGTTTGTATGCCTGCTGAGAAATCATTGGGATTTCTCCAATCCTGTGACCTAGTTTAGAGAAAGCAAATCATGAGATCATTAATACTTCCAATCATAGATCATGTCTTAATCTAAAGCACCTGATCCTGCTAATCAAGGTCTTCAATGTATCGATGCCAGGTAGGTTGTCTGAGAAGGAAACAATTCTGACCTGAAATCAATGGCCCTTATTCATGAGGTGTTATTTGTTATTAAAATATATATATATATATATATATATATAATATAATATAATATAAAAAATAACTAAAATTGGGGTGGATCTACCTTTTTGGTTTCTTCAGCTTGATGTTTCATCTTTAAAATGTACAAACATGCCAAAGTTGCTCATTCACAGTTGGGGTGTGGTGGCTAATGTGATTAACATTTCTCTACACATTTGCAGTTCGTGGACAGGCTGATTTGCTTATGTCAACACCTTCAAAGAGCTTGATATTTCCTACTGATCAGCCAGTTTTGGAAGATACTGCTGCTCCTTCTGTCCCCACTACCACAGAAAGCTCTGCCAATGCTGTAACCACTCTCGAGCCACATGTGCCCAGTTCTACAACTTCTCAGCATGCTCCAGACAGGGATTCAACTCGAACCATCATGCAATCTACTGCTACAACTGTTACTCTAAACATTCCACCTGCCCCTTTGCCCACCAGTGTTACAACGGCCCAGCCAACCACTTTGCCCACCAATGCTACAACGGCCCAGCCAACCACTTTGCCCACCAATGCTACAACGCCCAGCCAACCACTTTGCCCACCAATGCTACAACGGCCCAGCCAACCACTTTGCCCACCAATGCTACAACGGCCCAGCCAACCACTTTGCCCACCAATGCTACAACGGCCCAGCCAACCACTTTGCCCACCAATGCTACAACGGCCCAGCCAACCACTTTGCCCACCAATGCTACAACGGCCCAGCCAACCCCTTCGCCCACCAATGCTACAACGGCCCAGCCAACCCCTTCGCCCACCAATGCTACAACGGCTCTGCCAACCCCTTCGCCCACCAATGCTACAACAGCCACCACTCCAGGTCCTACGTCCCCGCCACAACCCACAGTTGGTGATTATGTTGTCCGGGCTGAGTGGAACTCCTCTGCGTGTTTAATGGCAAAGATGGGCTTGCAGTTTAGCTTCAAAATGGTATGTGTACATAAGGCACAGTTATGACCTGTTATAAGCTAGTGTTATTAATTTTTCACATGAATTTTCTTAACATGTCATGTGCATTGTGTCCTTAGGGTGACCACTTTCAGACAGTAAATCTAGACCCAAATCCTAATGTCACCAAAACCAGTGGAATTTGTGGTAACGGTGGCTTTGCCACACTTGTGCTGAAATCAGACAGCATAACTGTCCAGTTCATCTTTGCAAATGTAAGTAATTTTGTTTATAGACCTGCATCTGTGTACATTAGCCTATTTTGTATTTGCAAATTGGCTTTATCTCTTTGGCCTAAATCAAACCTGTGCCAGCCACTCCCAGCATTTAAGGTTGTTCTGTTGGTCCACCCAAAACTTACTGAATATTTGATTTCTTTATAGCAAACAAGCAAATTCTTTTTGAGTGCCTTGAACTTGACTGTGACTGATGGAAGCGGTAAGTAATTCATAAGTACAGAAGTGCGTTTTCCTTCAGTGGTTGTTTTGAAGAGACTTTCTTACACCTGCTTTTTGGTCACAGGCACCACCTTCACTGATCAAACTGGTAACTTATCTCTATGGGAGGCATCATTGGGGAGCTCATACATGTGCAAAAAGGAGCAGAGCTTCAACATCTCAGACGCCCTAATTCTGAATACATTTGAGCTACAAGTTCAGCCGTTTGAAGTCATGAATGACCAATTCAGCACAGGTAAGATTTGGTCACTTGTTTACATTTGGAAAAAAAAACCTACCATGCCATTTAATCATTTTCCATGCTTGTGATTGGTTTTTATGTAATGTGAAATTGCAGCCTTATCTTTTTATTTTATTTTTTTCTGCCTGCAGCCCATGAATGCTCAGTGGATGACAGCAGCCTCTTAATCCCAATCATTGTTGGCGCAGCTCTGGCTGTCTTGATTCTCATTGTAGTGATTGCATACGTGATTGGTCGACGAAAGACCTATGTTGGATATCAAACCCTGTAATAAAATCCTTGAATCACAAATAATACTTAATTCAGGTTCTCCTGATGTGATCCTGGCCAATGCAACTGTTAACCATTTCATTTGCCTAGTGCTGCAATGTCAATGTTCTATTGGTTAAGGTAATTACTGATTTGGCAGCTCTTTCAATTCTGTGTATCTGTTCCAGAATCATGGGCCCTGTTGTGTATTTTATCCCCTGTGGGTTTTGTTTTTGGCCCCATCTTTCCCTTTCTGTAGTATTAGAAGCAAGTGAAATGCCTTATTTCCTCCTCAACTTGAGCACTTATGTTTTATGACTATTGATTCATTGCCCTTGTATTATAGGAGATTGGTCAATATTCTGATGGTGGGGCAGTTCTATACTTCAATAACTTAATATTGGATGTTACACTTGCTTCTGCTGCAGTGATTTAAGAATAGGCATAATTAAATTGTCAGACCTTGTTTTTGGGTGGATTGGTGGGGAAAGAATTGATTGGTGTAGTGGGAGGTAAGTTGCACAATATACTTCCAATGTCATTACCTTTTCAAAGAAATTGCTCTTCTGTCAGTTTTGGACTAAAGGCTTTGAAAAGGGTTGGCCAGCTTCAGTTCTCTGTAAATAAAAGAACTAAACTGAGTGTCGAGGAATAATAAAAATAAATGCTGCCGATTTCGCCTCTAAATTGCCTTTGCTGTAGGATCAATTCTTAATGTGTTGCTTTTACTGTTTTCCCAACCTAAAGTGCTGTACTAGCTCCACAATTTGATTAAATGCTGAATTGTTGCTTAGATTAAAAGTCTTTTATTGGATTTACTCAAAAAAAAAATACTAATTGCATGCTTTTTTTTTTTTTTTTTTGGACTAGCTGTGTGCACTTGTTTTTTTTTTTTTAATGAGGATTTGAAAAGTGTAACTTTCCAAATTGTGGGAACAATGGGGAAAAAAAAAAAGTGCATGTAATCTGTCCATTTTGAGTGGCTTTCATTTTGAGCCCTGAACTTTGGGTTGGAACATTGAAAAGCAACACTGATTGCATGCTGGGGTACTTTGTCTTTCATGGCAAAGGCATAAGCACAGGTGAATAGGTGTCATTTTGAATGCCTTGTTTGTTTATAACCCAAATGGCACAGCCTTTTAAAATCTTGACTGCCTTCATGTTGCTCATTCCATCTGCCATCATCTGCATCAGATTTCATGTTGCTGAGAATCGCTTGTACATACCTTTTTTTCTTTCCCACCTGATTGTTAAACTGCTGTTTGCTAAACGAAGTCTGATCAGTGTGGTTTGGTCAAAGTCTGATTCATCCCTTGCTTAATGAAGCGTGTGGTAGAGTTCAGAAGATCTGTCAAATTTCAAGCTGTCTTCGTTTTTGGCAATGTGATTTCATAAAAAGGGAATTCTGACTCATTGTATTAAATATTTAATAAATTCTGGCACCCTGTCATTGAAAACTGGTCTTTTTTTTTTTTTATATATAAAAATTGACTTCATTGCATGTTTATCTGTAGGTTCATTGAAACAGACCAACAGCAGTCTAAATGCTAGAGTTAATGTTGGCATATCGATTATTGTAAAGATGATTGATTCGGTATTTCATCATTCTTTTCACACGTCATGCTTTTCTTTCTCAGCTGAGGATTGCAAGGCTGACCAAGCAGAAAATTTCATCGTGCCTATTGCAGTTGGAGTCGCCCTCATTGTTCTTGTCCTTCTTGTCTTGGTGGCTTATTTCATTGGACGACAGAGATACAAAGTCACTGGCTATGAACAGTTCAACTAAATGCTCCTTCGATTTTAAATACCGGCTGTACACTACATCTTCATGCATGCTGGATGCCAGTGTTTAAAAAGAAATCTAAGCTATTCGTCTCCACTATAATGTGAAATGTCATTCTAAAAGTATTTAATGCACACAGTACTTGATTTTTCCCTTTGAGCCAGCCGTCTGCTATTGCAATTTGTGCATCCTTTATTCTATAGACCCTAATCTTTTCTCTTCTTTCCTTGGCAGTGGAGGAGTGCTTTCTGGATACTGATTTAAGCTTTGTTGTGCCGATTGCTGTCGGCGTGGCTCTAGGCTTCCTAATCATCCTTGTGCTCATCTCTTACCTGGTTGGTCAGCGGAAGAGTCATACTGGCTACCAGTCCGTATAACTCCACCCCGCCAAACAACTGTGTGCAGCTCTTGCCGATTATCTTGCGCTTCTCCCGTGCTCTGCTACCTGTTCTTTCTCCACGCTTTGGCCGATCTTTAATTTCAGTTCTCTTACTACTTCAACCTTCTCAAGTACTTACTGCTTCTGTGAAGTCCTCACTTTTGTTTTGCTGCCTGTGTTAAATTTACTTATGATTTGCTGATGGTTCTTCCCATTCTGAAGAGGCAGCATGCCAAGCTGCTACAGCATTGCTGAGTCGGACGCTGTCAAATTAATCCCCGGCCTTGCGTTGAATGTTAAATGCATGGAAAAATAAATGATTGCTTCCGTAAAAAGGTTATCTATTTTTCTTACATCAAGAATCTCTATTTGTCTGTGCTCTATTAATTTGCTGAAATGAACATACTTTTTCCCTTTTGATGTTAACGGCCCGTTTAACTTCTGTACATTTGGCACACGATCACATGGTTGTCAAAATAAATGATTTAAGGAAGGAAAATAAATCTGGCACTTCTCACACCTTCAAAGAAAAAGGGACACTAATATTTGCGTGTTTGTAGTTTTTCCTCAGCCCACTCTCTCTTCCAGTATGGACTAGTTGCAAATGATTTTTTTTTTTGGGTCAGTTAAACAGAAGTGCTTGTTAAATGTATTTGCCCACTTATATGCTTACAAAGTAAAAATACTCCATCTGGCAGTGGACCTTCATCTACTAATGCAGACTGGCAAATTTGTGAATTTAAATACAGACTTGGAAAACTGCCTTGGTTTCTTTTTATTTAAATTTTTTTCCCTTCTCTCCTCCCCCTTAAATATTGTGTCCCCTTTTCACTTTGTTCCTTACCTTCACTGAAAGTTTCAATAAAATGCCTGATTTTTGCTATATTTCTCTCTGGTGTGGTTTTTGCATCAGAACTGGTGAGCCAAATCTTGGTACCTTTACCAGTATCTCATGATGTATACAGCTGACATCGCATTTTTATTTTTTTCCTTATTGCTAATGCAAGTTTTATTTTTTTTACATTTAACAATGCAGCGTTCAATAACTTGAGCACAGTGTTTTACTGTAAACCTTTAGTGCAGAACAGGACGATTTCTAAAATCCCATTGGCCAAAGCTTTGCATGGTTTTGTTTTCTGATATTAAATAAACACATGCTTCATTTAGTTAAATCTGGTCCATCTTTATTTAAATTTTTCAATCTAGAATATTAGGAGTGCTTTTTAAAAACATGAGGTGGAAACACTCGACTGTGGTGGAAAAACATTGACTGCGCTCAAAGAAACACCAAAGAATTTACTGTCCATCTAACCATCACAGTTAATAACTAATTGTACCATGTCAATTATGCAAATACAATTAATAAATAATACTGTTGATATCCTTCTCACAGAGAACCAAGCAATATCGTATGTTTCACCTTTAGAATGAGTTGTGTGTGTGTGAGAGAGAGGGAGAGAGAAATTCTGATCTGGATTCATGTAAAATGCTGAGAAGTGGTTTCATATGTTTCGGTGTGAATTCAACAAATCATTTTGTATAGTATCTGATAAACCTCAGTTCACATTTTCGGAAAATACATATTTACTAATAAACAAAATCTGTTTAGTTCATGATGTGTAATGTTAAAATATAAAATATCATGCCATATATATTTTTTGTAAAGTCAAGCTTGACTACGCATTTAACGTAACCCGAAGAGAGAAATCATCTTGAACATATTGTATAATCAAGCTAGATTTTCTAAAAAAAAAAACTTTAATTGTAGTTAAAATGGCATCAAACTGGCATTTAATTTTTTTTTTTTCCCCCAGGAGTATGTACTGCATGTTTTTCAGATAAAGTGATTTCTGGTAAGAATAAATGGCTATTTTGTTCTATAATTTTATATAATTTTGCAATTATTTTCCCTTTGCCTCTGGTTTTGTTTATTTAGTCATAAAGTGATTGTTAAACAATGAATCACTTGTATGGCTTAAAAGTTAAACATCTCTTGATTTGTACAAAAAAAAAAAAAAAATGCAAACATAAAATTGACTTTAGATTGAGATGTTTTAGTAAACTGACCCGAAACCCAACACTCAACCTCTTTACTGTACAGTGTATATCTACATTTGAATAAGTTTGGCCTAAATTTGTGATTTTCTTTCCACTTAATGTAGCAAATATTAATGTATGATGAAAATAATTATACTTCTACACTATTCTAAATATTATATACTGCAATGTTCACTCTTCTTAGTAGCCTACTGGGGCATTTTTTTGTTTGTTTGTAAGCACAGTGCTAAACACAGATGAAAGGCACAGTGGTGGGAAAATGGGTAAAGAAGGTACATTGGACTAATTTTAACCATAATGTACACAGACGTTTGTTTAGCCCCGCTGCATTTCTACTTCTACACTACGCACCGACTTGTAGATTAAAAGACACACTACCAAGGAAGCGGTCGGTGGGTGAATCGTTGATTATCCCCTTGCCGTTTAGCTTACATTGCACGTGTAGATGAGTGTCGAGCTGGGGATTTACAAAGCGAACAGCCACCAGAGGAGATGTGTAGTTTACCTGTACACAGCAATACAAAAGATTCTATAATTATATATCATTTTAACTATAAATTCTTCTAAATTCTAATTAATTTTCTAGAGTGTACTATTATATTGTTTATGGAAAATGTAAGCTTTATTAAAGGTCTAAATGTATTTATTTATATATGCACACACACACAAAAAAATTATGTGTGTTTAATTATGAGGTATTTATGTATTGTGTGTATACTTACATGCCTGAGCTTCCCATAATAAGGATAATACATCAAGTCAAAAATATTTTTGGGATAGAATTCTACATCTCCAAGCACCTCAGGTGTCCCTTTCTGAAAAGACAGTTAGAAATATAAAAATTAGAACTTTATGAACAGAAATCTGTGCATGCTCTCGCTTACTGACTGCTCAAGAGCTACGATGCACAAATTACCACCAACAATTGCAGCTTAGTATAATCTTAGAAATACATTACGTACTTTAACACCACATGTCACATTGACTGGAGTACCTTGACCTGGTAGATAACCGAGAATCTAGATTATAACAACAACAAACAAAAAAAAGCCACATTTGATTCAAGGTGTCAATAAATCACAGCGCAATCATGAACATGGTCTACATATTGTTCCATTTACTTAAATTATAAAAATAATTTCCCCTTCCTTTAATTATGGACTCACTCGGTTCATTCTGAGGATTATGCAGGGCTTTCCATCAGCGTAGCCAAAGTCTTTTTGCTCCATGCCTGAGCATGGCCCAAGTGAAGACCTCTTAAACTGGCATGCTTTCCTCTCAGCGCTCTCCTCCAGGCTTTCCTGCAGGAAGTATGTGTCTTGCTTGCATTCAATGTTACGCCTCTTCTGAACTGTGTCATCATAGGCTAGAGATGCGGTGCAGAAAGCGAGAGAGAGAGAGAGAGAGAGAGAGAGAGAGAGAGAGAGAGAGAGGCATTAAATAAACCACACAATGACTAAACACCCTGTCAGGCCTCTCAGTCAAAAGAATGAGCACAAAAGTGAGGCCCGAGAGGCACAGTGTGACTGTGCATAGCGTTCTAAAGGGATTCCCTTTCCTCTCTTTCTTTAAACCTGAGCAAAGATGCCACAATAAAGAATGGCAGACAGGGAAGGAGATTTGTATGTGCGAACTTTAAGGAAAAAAAGAGAAACGACTTCACACCAGAAGCGCCTTTAAGACAACACTTACGTTTCAGTTGTGCCTCCAGTGCTCTTGCGTATTTCTTCCAGGAGCTGCGATCAGAGGCATTAAATTTCATTTCAAATCCATGAGCAACATCTACATGTGGAAACATTGTCAGACCTGTTGGTTTAAAAGGGATTTCATTAAATTCAATTCATTTGGAAAAATATGAATATTCTGATAAGAGGAAAATATACAACTGAAAACTAATAAAAAATAATAACTAATTGATCTAAAAATATTTTTTGTGCCTGGTTTTTATAACGCAGTAGGTATAAAAAAATGTTCTTTTAACTGAAAATCAGTTCTAATCGAGTTATTTAGATTTTTACTTTTTGAAGTGTCCTTGTTTGGTCGCATTATTAATTCACTCTTTATAAATAACTATTATTTAAATTTTATGATTTATCTTATTTAAATATTTTCTGAAAATCATTGTGTCCTTTTAATGAATGTTGATTTTGTTTATTGCACTAAATTGGGACTCTGGCTGTAAATCTGAAAACTCCTGATTTATACCAATGTGAATTTCTTAAAGCATAAAATTAATACCTGGAGGCATCACACGATCATTGTAGGTCGGGGCATAAGGACTGATGGACCACATGAGACAGCACATGCAGCCACCAAACATGGCTGCCAGGAAAATGTACAATGCAGAGTAGAAAAAAAGAATGAGGCCTAAGAGGAAACAAAAAAGAGAAAAAGAAAGGAATCAATAAGGATTTTTAGTTACAAATACGTATTTGATTCAAATAGTTAAGAATTTGTTAGATTTATATAATTCTTTGTTTTTGTCTATGCTATCCCCTGAATCAGATTCAGAAACAAAATAAGGCAAATTAGCCATCTACCTGACTGTGTACTTTTATCATGCAGATGGTTTGCACGTCTGAAGCTTGGGCTGTATTTGCACACTGAGCAAATACGTTTGAATGGAAATAGACTGCAGACAATTGTGTTTATTTTTAATTTCCAATTAAGGGTCTTAACAGGCTCAAACGGAGACTAAATTAAACGGCTTTTCCTGCACAGGCATTTTTTGCAGGGCTTGCCAGCGCCATCCCTGTCCCTGCGCCACAATGGGCTTTCTGTTCAAGCTCAGTGAGAATTCTTCCAGCTGTCCTCTTACTCAGGAACACAGTGAACCTCCGGTTGCCATCAGAGTGACGCTTTTTAGCCACCGTCCAGAGCCACCAGCAGCTCCAAGGAGCCCGATCACCCCACTTTGGCATTGTGAGGCCTCTACACACTCTTCTACACTCTCCTTTCACAGGATTCACATCACAGGCTGTGGGAGGGGGGGTGGAGGGGGGTGGGCTTCCCCCCTGCTCACACATCTTGCCAAACCAGTCCATTTTATCTGATCCTGAAATGCTCTGCTAAATGGAACCGAGTTTATTTCAATCAGGTCAGTGTGGTTTTAAAAATACTATATTACATCGGCATGAAACAGAAGCACTACTGCGTCTGCTCATTATATCTATAAGAATGTCATGAGAATTCAGCCTGCCTAACCAATAGGGATTTGATGTGTTGGTGGTAAACCTCCATAGGAAGTGACTGTTGCCAAAAAAAAAGTCCGCAGCAGAGTTCCTGGGAGACAAGCACAATGCAAAGTGTGTTGGTGCACTCGGGATGTGAGAGTGTATTCTTTTCTAGAGTTTGGTTAGTTTTTCAGAATAGGAATGTTATTCCTTGCCAGCAAACGGACTGCGACAGTTGCTCTCCCGTTGCGAACCATTCCCCAGGCAGTCTGTTTTTGTCCAGATTTCTCCAAGCTATCTGCGCACCTATGTAAACACTTAGTTCAGACCCACACAGTGACACATGCACACACACACGCATTTGCTTTCCCAGCGGAGTGTGCAGTGGCATGGACGAGCGAGGCATAGTTCAAAGCCCCCTCTTGTCTCATCATGACCCAAAAGCCAATCCAAAATAAGGAGCAAAAACAATAAGCTCTGCACTCACTTGCCTTTACTTTTTAGACATTGACAGAACGTTGCTAATTAAAGCTTTTTGTTTTGCCCAAGCATATTCTAGAGGTGAGCTCCAAACACACTCACTAAAACAAGTGCTCATTGTTTTGCCACTTGGGTCATTAAACAGATTCACACACTCATTCACACACTTTTACATTCTACTCACTCCAGCTCTTTCCCGATCGCCCCATAAACTCCTTGGTGTCGGGGTTCCACAGGTATGTTTTCAGGGCTTCTATTTTTTCGTGCAGTGTCCTCTTGGGCTTTGGCTTGGGCTTCCATCTCTCAAAGTTGAGATCGTCCTGCTCCAGAGGCTGGTGCTCCACCAGCCCTTCCTGCTCAACCTCCAAGGATTCAGCCAGCCCATGGCAGTGTTTATGCATTGACCCAGCACGCTATTATGAGAATAAAAGCATGAAGTAAAGTACAGGGTTTTTTTATTTTTTTATTACAAATTACATTTGGCAGAATTCTTTTTTTAACCACAAAAAGCAAGCCCTAGAGATATCAATCCAATCCAACAATTTCCCTACGAGATCAATAAAGTATTCTGATTCTGATTGATGATTCAATATTAAACTCTACGTCATGTAATTCCATGCACCTGCACTGAATGAAATTCTTACAAATCACAGGGGACACAAAACTGACCAGAGCAGTAAAGTAATGAATTTTTTATTTTCAGTACCATTTCAGTCAAGTGTTCTTGTGAATGCAACTGAAAGCAGAAACAAGAAGGCTGACCCTGCAGACCCCCTTTGGGGAAGGGAGGATAGGGGGTTAATGTCCCCCCAGCTGCAAAGGAGAGCAGGGTCATTTTCTGTCCAGATGTTCTCAGCACTTTCGTTCTCAGAACAAAGTCACGGCACACACTGAGACCTCCATCTGACCACAGCAAAAGCGCCTCAAACCCCCATGGAGCAACTTTACCCACTTGGTCTTCTTTTTCTTTCTCGACTTATCAACTAAGTACAACTTATAACAACTAGTAAATGATGACTAGAGCCATCAAACTGATTAAGATAGGGGGTTAAATGTATATTATTCTAAAACAGCATTTGACTGCATGTCTTTGGTCCCAGACAGATAGAACATGGCTCAGTGCCCATGTAAAATAAAGGATAAATATTTTCCCATCAGTGCTCATGACCCAAAATGGCAAAGATGCAGCGTGTTGGTGGAGTGTGTTTGCTTACCGCTTTTGGTGCTGAGGGTTCGAGCTGCAGCTCCTCAGCTCCTCCCGCAGTGTTCTCGGCTTCCATGCTCCCTTCGCTGGAGAACAAAGGCACTTGTTAAACCAATCACACACACCAGCGGCCCAAAGCCTCTAACGCGAAGTTCAAACCCGCCGAGATAAAGTTTGGGTCAAGCCAAATGAAGTGAAGTGAGGAAAAAAACCAACAACTTTCACAGCGGACTAAGAGTCTTAAAAATATCCACCAAAGTAAAGTTTGAGCCAAGGCAACCAAAAAAGGCCAAAAAACACTTTCAAACTTATTTAAAAAAAATATACAAAATACAAAAATTAATCTTCACGGTACCCAAAAGTAGTTCTGTAACGCTGAAAACCGAAACGTCGCATTGACACTGAACGACGGGATCGATTTAACCGAATTAATCGAATTAATCGTTAAAGGTATTTGGATATCATTTAGTTGTTCCTCTTAGGGCGGGCGGAGAGCGCACTCTGAGAAGCTCCCTGCAGCAGGGCCAGCATCCTAGTGAATGAGGTCCACACTTTGGAGAGAAAGTGGGGGGTGGGATAGAGGTTGGAGGAGGTTTTCTCTCTCTCTCTCTCTCTTTTTTTTTATCCCCGAAGAGTTATTTGGCTGAAGCGAGGATCTATACAGTATTCCGCACACGCACAAGTGCACTCTCAGTCTGAAATGAGACACGTCCAGATGCCGCGCTGCGTTAACGCGCGACTCTTGGCTCATCTATGCGCGCGCTCTAACAACCTCTGCAAAACATCTGTTCTTCAAAAACTACTGGATTTTTACTTGAGTGTGAATAACGTCCATAATGATTTTTTTATTCCCCCTTTCCCCAAACGTGCATTGAACACATAGCTCACCATTGAAACCTCTGGGGATCTTCCCACTTTAGACTGAAAAAAAAAGTTGTGGCCCCTGTTGATTGTAATAAATTGCGCTACTTGTCAACGGTTTAAATATTTGTATCCCAGTCACGTTGTAGTCCTTTAGCTTGTGTGAACCCGCTTACATGAATGGAAATGTCGTCATGGAAAATTCGTTCTTCTTTTTTTTCCCCTTCCGCGTTTTTATTTATGAAGAGCACGTAGGATCGCACACACACACACACACACACACACACACACACACACAGAACTTTCATGAAATTAAATCCAGTTAACTCTTAGGCTATATCAAAAATAGAACATACATTTGCAAAGTCTGTAGAGCATGCATTGCTTTACCACAGCAGATTATAATCTGATCTGCCTTCTTGTGGCCCATTTTGTCTATAAAACATTTACATCCATTTCTAAAGTATTTGCAAAAAGATCCCAGGGTGTCCGTGCTATTTAGATCGCTTCTGATTTAGGGCTTACGAGCTCTACATTACTCTGTTTAATACCATATAGAACAGAGAGAGAGGTTTTAAATCTTGACTGTTTTAATCTGTTTTGTGGACATCCAAATATATTTTGGAATGACCAATACTCCATTTGCCCACTGTGTGGCGCTCCTGAGTAAATGTGTATCCACTAGACGAGCTTTCTGTGCCTATTCCCTGTAATAACTGCTAAATAACTGCAATCACTTGCATGAAATAAAATTAAGACTAACCTAATGCCTTTTAACAAAACAAAGCAGCTGTCCAATCTCATTTTCCTTGCCAGAGCCAATCTAAATCTCTTCATTCTCTTTTGTATTAAGTTAAACGTCCATAACACTCACTTTTTTAAAGTCAATGTTTAATATCGGATTGTCTAACAAATAGTGTAAAGCTCCATAAAGTTCCTGTGGAGGGTTAAACTCGTGAGTCATGAAGATGGATCTGGATTGTAATTTATATAAACAGTTTGCTATGAAGGCTTAGGACTTCAATCACCATGAATAGTTTTACAGTCAAGTCTCCTTCAGTAAACAGTTGATTATCTCAACAATGAAGGAACGGACATTGGGTGTCACCCACATGAGGATGGGCTCACTGTTAAGTTTGGTTCCTCTCAGGATTTCTTTCTCATACCATGGCAGGATGATTTTTAACATACAGGCACTGCATAGCAATGCTTACCTGAAACATAACATCATATATGTTTACAAGTAACATTGGCCTGAGACAAAAAGTGGCATAAAATTTCAGTGATTGTCCAGCTGGTTATAGAAGCCGATTGCACATGATAGTACTAATACAATAATAACTACAATAACACAGAACACAATCAGACCCATGTAGATAATCCAGCATAAAAAATATTACACACTGGCCTGTGACAGCAAGTGATAAACTTAGAGACTAATTTATAGATATAACTTTTATATCTGGAATCTACAACTCCGATTCCAAAAACGTTGGGACACTGAACAAATTGTGAATGAAAAAAGGAATGCAATAATTTACAAATCTCATAAACTTATATTTTATTCACAATAGAATATAGATAGCATATCAAATGTTGAAAGTGAGACATTTTGAAATGTCATGCCAAATATTGGCTCATTTTGGATTTTATGAGAGCTACACATTCCAAAGAAGTTGGGACAGGTATCAATAAGAGGCCGGAAAAGTTAAATGTACATATAAGGAACAGCTGGAGGACCAATTTGCATCATATTAGTTCAATTGGCAACATGATTGGGTATAAAAAAGAGCCTCTCAGAGTGGCGGTGTCTCTCAGAAGTCAAGATGGACAGAGGATCATCAATTCCCCCGATGCTGCGGCAAAAAATAGTGGAGCAATATCAGAAAGGAGTTTCTCAGAGAAAAATTGCAAATAGTTTGAAGTTATCATCATTTACAGTGCATAATATCATCCAAAGATTCAGAGAATCTGGAACAATCTCTGTGCGTAAGGGTCAAGGCCAGGAAAACATACTGGATTCCCTTGATCTTTGGGCCCTTAGACGGCACTGCATCACATACAGGAATGCTACTGTAATGGAAATCACAACATGGGCTCAGGAACACTTCCAGAGAACACTGTCGGTGAACACAATCCACCATGCCATTGCCAGCTTAAACTCTATAGGTCAAAAAAGAAGCCATATCTAAACATGATTGTGAAGTTTTATTAACAAATAAATTTTCAAAGTTCTTTTTGGAAAACTGGGACGCCGTCATCCGGACTAAAGAGGATAAGGACAACCCAAGTTGTTATCAGTGCTCAGTTCAGAAGCCTGCATCTCTGATGGTACGGGGTTGCATGGGCAGCTTACACATCTGGAAAGGCTTAAAGGTTTATCCAAGGCTTAAAGGTATATCCAAGTTCTAGAACAACATATGCTCCCATCCAGACACCGTCTCTTTCAGGGAAGACCTTGCATTTTCCAACATGACAATGCCGGACCACATACTGCATCAATTACAACATCATGGCTGCGTAGAAGAAGGATTCTTCTACTGTAATGGCCAGCCTGCAGTCCAGATCTTTCACCCATAGAAAACATTTGGCGCATCATAAAGAGGAAGATACAACAAAGAAGACCTAAGACAGTTGAGCAACTAGAAGAGAAAAGAAGAGGGGATGCCACACAGTAGTAAACATGCCATGAAATTTAAAATCAAATGAGAATGTGCATGCACGTGTTTTTGGATGTTTTTTACACAACAGCGTTGCCGCGATTTGTTTGATTGGTCATGCGGATCGAGATAACCTGTAATGCGGATAAGGAGGCGGAAGCCGAAGTAAACGCAAACAAAGTTTATTGAGAATACTCAGGAGATAATCCACCAATACTTGTAGCGAAGCAGTAATATCCAGTGGTGCGCTCTGGGAGCGCGGTCCACGAAGTTCTGTAAAAGCAGAGACAGTTTGTGTAGAGAATCCACGGATCCGCGCTTTCCATAGAGCGGATTTGTGGATTCTCTACACGAACTGCGGGCGAGCTCGTCGCAGTCATGCTGATCACACACACCTGACTCTCATTCACTCACTCATCCGTGTGTGATCAGCATGACTCCGACGAGCTCGCCCGCACGGGAGAAGAAGCAGGGTGCCTCGGGGAAATGCCGCCGCCGAAGGGGCCGTGGCAGGGGGGATTCCTGACATAACTGACGTTAAGTGGCAAATTTGCCCCCCCCTTGTGCTATTAGGGTTCAGCGACATAAAAAATTGACATAACCGATTAAAAAAATGCTAAGACAAAGCGAGAATTTGGCGGTTCCACTTCAAAAACGTCGACTTAATAGGGTTGTCGATTTAACCGAGGTCGAGATAAGTGGGTTCGACTGTAATAATAATAATAATAATAATAATAATAATAATAATCCCAATGGGAATGCTCGGTTCTCTGTAAAACCAAAAAAAGCATTTGGTTTGAATCCAAAACTCAATAAATAAATTTAATTCTGGATTAATTCCAGTGTCAATTTGAATAAAGCCAATTTCTGCAAAATAGGGTTAAATCATGTGCATACCAATTGAATTGTTGGATTATGTTCATAAAATAAATTTGTGCTTAGGTGTAAATGGTTTTCTTTTTACACTTAAAGAGGTCACTGGCTACAAAGAAGAAGTAAACACTGAATCTTGGATGATAATTTGAAAGAGTGCGATGTACTTTGGTTTATTGGGGAGATTTGATTGTGTGTTTGTTTGTTTGTTTATTAATAAATGAAATCATCTTCAGCCATCTTTACAAACGTAATACAAGATGGGGGGGGGGGGTAATAATATTGTTAAAATGTGGCAACCTAATCCATAACGTCTAATATTTATTTTATAATAATATCTTGTTAATAATATAATACTTCTATATTTATATATTATAATATTATAATATTCCTGACACTAGACATGTTGTAGTGGTCCTGGTTGTTCTGTCAGGAAGAAAAAAAAAGCTCACGCGCGGAGGGTTCACACAGCGCATGCGTAGAGGCTGCGTTTTTGGACCAAAACACGAGGACGGCAGTGAGTTAGGTGAGGACGGAGGAGCTGGACGGAGCGCTGTGAAAGCTCAGTCGTCACGTTTGGCAAGTCAGAGAATGCCGCGGCAAGCAATGGCGCCCCATCATTTAAGCTTTGTCTCACCGAGGGGTTTCATTTTCAGTCTTAAAACATAAATGCAGTCCATTCTAGAGATCCTCCAAAAATGCCAGCGGGAGTGAATGCGCAAGCTGCCGGGATCCATATGTCCGATGCTATGGGTACGTGCAAGGTCAATGCTGTTCAGCTGGACGGCTTGACTTTTGTGCGAATGTAACCTTATTTTCGGTTATTGTAACGAGGAAAAAAAAAACCAAACACATGTACTCGACACCATCTGCGTGTATGAATGAATTACCGATGACCTCGCTTAGAAAATCGTGCGTTGTTTGATTGCATGCATTGAGGAATAACAATTTCCCGTGCAGGGTTCACTGTTTATCTTACAGTCCTGTACGGAGGATAACACAGATCTGTTCTCCTGGTGTCTCCTCTAATGTTCCTTAATATTTCATGTGTTCATTTAGAGAATAACGTAACCTTGTAGGTGTGGCGGTGGATGTTAATGCTGACAAATGAAATCCTGCCTGCACTCTGTGTTTTAACTGTACATACACTTTGCATTCAGAGCAACTTGATGTGCTTTAATCCAAAAAGAGTCAAAGTGTTTTCCAATGCAATGAACTTTAGAGCCAGAGGTCAGGAAAAACGTTTGAAGTACTACATTTTGAATCCTTGTTCAGAGTAAAAAAAAAAAAAAATCTTGTAAACAATAAAAGAAAAAGTCATCATTCATTATGTCATTTATAATTGATAACTACAAATGATTTCTCAGATCAATATGGCTTTTAGTTATCAGCCGGACTGATGACAATGGTGGTATTGGAGACAATGAAAACATGTATAAATAATTGTACTGAATTTAATTCTAGGCTCTTGGGGGCTGAAGTAATCTTAACTGGCATATGCCTTCAGGTAAGCTAAGCATTTTCAAGCTATTGACCTACTTATCATCCTTATAGGGTCTTTCAAGAGGAGGAAGAGGAAGTCCATCACTGTGACTGCGATGTTGTTTGTAGTGTCCATACTTATTCTGGTCTTTGGTTTGGCTGCCACCACAAGGACACAGAACATCACGGTTGGAGGCTACTATCCTGGAGTGATTGTATGTAATCATGGGTCTATGCATGTAAAAAATTATCTTACAATGCTGAAGGAGTTATTCAAACAAATATAAATTAACATTTTTTTAAAGCTGATGTCTCAGAAGCATTAGTCCCTAGTGTTCTGTTGTTCATATCTCAGAGAGGGGAAATCCATTTACATAAACTGACTGTGGAACGTTTAATAAGGTGAAATACCTTCATTTTTCTTAAAGTACAGCTGCCATGAGCTACTTAGGTATTGAATAGTTAGAATTGGAATATAATGGTACTTGAATTTGCAGCTTCAGACCCTCCAGAAAGCTAAGAAGACAACAAAAGTTGTTGAAAAAGTAATTATACACTGGTGGAAATATGAATGAGTGATACATCTCTGAGTCAAGTGATAAAATCAGTAACAGTGTTTGTCCTGTTATTTTTAGCTCGGTTTCGGCTCTTTTCTCGGAATCATTGGGGCTCATTTAATAGAGAATAAGAGGCAGATGGTAAGAGGTTTTCCATTACATTAATTTTTTTTTTCATATCAATTTCTCTGTTTTTTGCTCTGCATCATACAAATAATGTTGTTTTATGACAATGACACAGCATTGTTCCTTAATGAGAAAATCCACAGTTCTTCCATTCAGGTGTTTGTGGTTTAACTTGTGCTATTAGAACAGAGGAACAGTTCAGTTCAACAGTTTGAACATTAGAAAATGTTCCAGGGACTCTGTTGAGATGCACCCATAAATAGCTCTGTGTAAGAGGAGTAGGATTGGAGTCCAGGCAGGAAAGTATGGGAGAAAAAACTGCAGAGCAGAAGAAATAGCAAGTGCAAGTGTTAACTGGGCTCAATGCAATGCATGGGCATAACTGAATAAATAGCATTGTTTTTGAGAAGTTGAAGCTGCTAAAAAGGGATTAGCCGATCACTTATATAACATTTACATTTTTTAAATATGTGGTTGGTAGAGTCAGCATGCAGTACCTTTCAATTTATTGTTTGCACCATGTCTGGCTCCATGGAGCTGTCAGTTGTAGAATGTGGTATGTCATTGGGAGTGTTCAGGTCCCTCCCTCCAGCAGAGCTGCATGTACCGCAGGAAGAATGGGATGACGTGAAAATGAATCCTCCCTATTTCTGAGGAGGGAGTGCTCATTCACGGGGATCTGGGCACAAAGCCAACTAGGGGGCACCAGAGAAGGGAACTAATTTACTTTCATCATATCCTCTACAAAGGGCTTTATACTTAATGACCCATGACTGCAAGCTAGAAGATACATCAACTAATGCCACTGCAGTCTTTATTAGTTTTCACTAAAATACACAGAAGCCAGGATAATTGATACATCTGTTCAAAATAGATCCAATAGTCCAAAGTAAATTAGATTTTCCTCTATTAAGAGAGAATGTCATATATATGTGTGTGTATGTATGTATGTATGTATGTATGTATATATATGTGTGTATGTATGTATGTGTGTGTGTATATATATATATATATATATATATATATATATATATATATATATATATATATATATATATATATATACACACACACACACACATACACATATACACACATATATATATATATATATATATATATATATATATATATATATATATATATATATATATATATATATATATATATATATATATATTATATGTGTATGTATGTGTATGTGTGTGTGTGTGTATAAAAATATGAATAAATGTTTGAGTATTTCACTGCAATTTTAAGACTATGAACTACATATATCCTGCACTGTACAGTAAATTCTTTTGTGTTGCAGCTGGTAGCTTCCATTGTCTTCATCAGCTTTGGTGTGGTGGCTTCGTTCTGTTGCGCTATAGTGGATGGCATTTTTGCTGCGAGACACATAGTGAGTTATTCTATTTTTGCTATTCCAAAAAGGAACTTTTGGGCAGGATACACTATTTTTCCATTATCATGTGCTTTTTTTTTTTGGGGTGTATCTTCATCCCACAGGACCTCCGACCTGTTTATGCTGGTCGATGTGAATACTACTCCAGTGTAACAGCCTTTGATGTGGATGTGAGTTCATTCATTACCTTATGACCGTATAAAAATTTTTTATCTTATAACAACCTAAATATTTGCACATGACTGTAGTTCTTACTTTTTTTTTTTTTTTTTTTTTTTTAAGACAGAAATTCAGCATTTGTTTTTCAGATTTTTACATTTCCTTTTCTTTTTAGGTTCACTGCCAGACAGCATCACGTGTGCCATGTAATCTGCGTGTGAAGAGTAGGACATGCTACTGCTGCGACCTCTACAATTGTGGAAAGTATGTAGGAAACCCTTGCCGTCTTACCCTTTTTCCTTTTTTTCAAGATAGCTCCTAAATGATATACAGCTATCTTTGCTTTATCTAGTTGTGTTACAGTTTCTATTTGCTTTCACCTTATTTTTCCTTTGAGCTTTGTTAGTAAAGACCACCTGTGTTTACTTATGTTTCAGAGAGCATCCTCTTTTGGGACTTCAGAATAAAGATGTTTTGAAAAAATTTAGGAAATCATCCATGAATTGGAAGTAGGTTATTTTTATTTTTAGCCCCTTCGAAGGCGATGAGTGTTGTGGTTGAAGTACTCAGTGTGGCTGTGTAGAGCTTGCTCCACTGGGAACATATGGAATTATTCAAATCAGCTAAGATTAGATTTTTTTTACATGGTGCTTCTTGTTGAAGCGAAATATAGGTTCCATCAACACATGCAGCTGCAAAGTATCATGATGGAAGTGTAACTCATTTGTGGTCTTAAGAACCTCGTAGGCCAAATTTTGTGGTTGTATATATTATTATTATGTTGTTTTTTGTTTTTTTTTGTTTTTTTTATGGATTTGTTCTAGCAGTCTTTTTACTTCAATGATCTTTATACATGATTTTTTTTTGTTGTTGTCGCTGTATTTTATTATTGGTAATATTGTTGATACAAACTCATTTTATAAATCTTTTGCTGAAATGCTGTTTTCTACACCCTCCGATAGCCATGTTGATCCCAGAGGAGGCTACCACGAGTACACAGAAGTGCACAGTTGCCAGGACGTCGTGTACCTTTACCACCTGTTGTGGTCTGCGACCATTCTCAACATCATCGCGTTCTTCCTGGGTATCATCACAGCAGCAGTGCTTGGAACCTTCAAGGACATGGTAGAATTTGAAATGACCTATTTTATGCCGCTGTTAATATTGAACGTGCTTTGAATGTGTACCCTTGTGAAGGTCTTCAGACATTGTGGTTCACTATGAAGGAATAATTCATTCAGAGATACATTCCTCTGCATTGAACACTGTACCCAAGTCAGGGTTGTGGTAGATTTATTGCAACAGTGGAGAGGAGGTTCTAAAAAGGCATAGAAACCTGTGGGATATAGATTATTTTGAAAAAATTTCTGACCTTTTGTATTTTTGAGCATTTTATCATGTTATTTTAAGTGGATTGAATTTATCTTTTTGCCAATTAACTTACACACAAGTGAAAGTTTTGGGGGTCTTTTACTTTATTTTTTAAAAATGTAAACCTATTCTTATACTAAGTGTTTAGACCTTTTACTAAAGGCACTCCA